>NC_068359.1:83685931-83790931 GCF_020536995.1 Dreissena polymorpha
TACGGGCACTTGCCATGACTTTATTTTTTGAATATTTTCTGTGTTCATGTGGTAGGGAAAACATTGTTGTATACTACCAATTCCCTGTTTTCTTTAGGTTGGAGACTACATAAGACTTTGACAGTTGGCGGGAAACCATCATCACGGAGAGATGGCGGTAAAAAGATGGCCATAAAACAGTGACCGCTGATTCGCATTGAGTTCTTTCTTACATATTGGATGACCTATGTTTTTTATTGTTTAAATCATTGCGGCTTGGAATGCTCTTTAAGAAAAAGTATGGTTATGGGGTGTCGTTCGCGCGCAAAGTTTGACTTTATTTTTGTGTTAAAGTTATTGCTTTTACATTGAATTTGTGCAGAAATCTTTTGGTATGTTTGTGACCTAAACTAACTTATGATAAAAATGAAATATCATCTGCAAGTGCAAATAATGACTGGGAAGCAGATTTTTGGTCATTTCTTAGCAAAAGGGAAGAAAATAAGTGCATTAAATGCATGAATTCAGATTATTTGACCTGAATAGTTGTTTTTCAAGTTGACCCCACACCTTATATATGTAAAATAAGAGCTAAATTGCTTTCCGACTTAAATTCAACCGCATATTGGTTGACCGTGTCGCGTTTAATGTGTTACATGAAGTTAGAATTCAAGCGCAGGGACTCCGTTATCGAGTAACGCAACTAAAACTTTGCGAAAAGCATGAACATTAAACAGAGCCCCATTTCACACCGACATGGAATGGCAGGCATTTTACAGTATGGACAGTGCAGCAGATGTAACTGAGCCAGCCTTCATATTTAGTACAATCATGAATTGAGCAAGATTTATCACTTTATATTATTCATAAAAGTACACGTAAAATACATAAATGCATGTTTTTTGTTTCATTTTTTTATCTTTTCTTTGGGTATTTTGACTTTTCAGGAAGAGGAATGTCTGCGACTAAGTCAAGGGGCCCTGGATAAGGGTTGTGATGGCAAAAACAGGTACTAATATCATTGTTATCATGTACACAAGCAAATAAGCATATGTATGAGCTTTAGGTTGTTGAAAGACTGTCATAATCAGGATTGTGGTCACTCACACCCTTCCGTCATGTAATTCTCCTCGCAGTTTGTATTGATAGTTCCGCGTCCCTGGACATGTAAAGCTCGTGCTTTGTTGGCAGCTGAAGTTGGCACTTAACAGGGTTATCCTTGTTCCTGAGCATGTATGCCAGTACAGCTGAGTTGATTTGCTTACTTGTTACCCCTACAATTAGCTTGTTTTTGGTATTGTTTTCTCACAATATGCTTATATTCATGGTTCCGGCTTAAAATGGTGTCGCGCCTTACTTAAAACATAGGATTGTTATAGCAAAGTGTCCCCTTCATCATTTACCTTAGAGGGATTTTTTTTGACAAAATTTGGCACTTTCAGCAACTTGTTTTGTTTTTTATTTGGACATGCTTCTCTCATTCAGTGATTTTAATGACAGTATGTCCTTATTCTTTTTTCTTTGCATAGAAAGGTGACATGAATCATTGATATTTGTTGTGTTGAGAATTCTTGCAGGAAGCTGTGTCCCCAAAAGCAGTACTAGAAACCCCTTCCGGGACACTGCCTTGATCTGAACTGCCTTTCTACCCCTGTTACTACATGGAACATCATTGCTAAGCTTATAATGCTTGCCTACATATGTGTTTTTTGTTCAGTTTAACTTTTCCTTCCCGCTTTAAAACCCCCCCCCCCCCAACCAATGCGCCTTTGTATTCTTTCGTTGGTTACAAACTCCCATTTGGACCAGATTGCCACCATAAAAATAGCCTAAAGTACATATATTGTGTCCAAAATATGAAAATTTGTATTGTCTTGAACCTCTAAATGAGAGCTGGCAATGCATTTTGACCATTCTGCTGCAGTTAAAAGGCACCCATGACATTATATGCTAGAATATTTCATTGGCGGCTGGTAAATAAATGGGCACCGATCGACAAGGCGCTTTCAAGATTTTACACTTTTATTGGTGTGAAATAACAAGTTATTGGCAGCTTATTGATTTCTACACTTCAAAGTATCTTTGATCTCTCAATTGACTAATTAGTTTATTGTCTTGGATGAAATTGGATTGTTTTTGCTTTGAAATTGGCATTTTTGGGATGATTAAAAAAAACACACAAAAAAGACATTATCAAAATTGCTTAGATTGAAAATATCTAACAAATTCATTCTTTCCCCACCACACATTAGCCCCACTTGCATGTCTTTTTGGTTTGTTTTGGTATTTTATTGCAGATATTGAACACAACAGCTTTAAATCTTAAAGGGGCAGTTAAGCTTTAACAGGCCTAATATCGCCTTCTTCGGACTGAAAACACCCGCGTGTGAAAATATGATACAGAATGGCCAAATGGACAGCTAATCCAGCCAAACTTAATATATGGTGCAATATGGATGGGATGATAATAATATGAAAGAAAAACACATTTCAGTAAAATAAATTTCTCTTATAGGTTACAATACACTAAATACTTTTGGTGTTCAATGCTATACCCTCTAAAAACAAAATCTTCATTTATTTGAAGACACAATTCTCTGTACGGGCACTTGCCATGACTTTATTTTTGAATATTTCTGTGTTCATGTGGTAGGGAAAACATTGTTGTATACTACAAATTCCCTGTTTTGCTTTTAGGTTGGAGACTACATAAGACTTTGACAGTTGGCGGGAAACCATCATCAACTGGAGAGATGCCGGTAAAAAGATGGCCATAAAACAGTGACCGCTGATTCGCATTGAGTTCTTTTCTTACATATTGGATGACCTATGTTTTTTATGTTTAAATCATTGCGGCTTGGAATGCTCTTTAAGAAAAGGTATGGTTATGGGGTGGTGTCTACGCGCAAAAGTTTGACTTTATTTTTTGTTAAGTTATTGCTTTTACATTGAATTTGTGCAGGAAATCTTTTGGTATGTTGTGACCTAAACTAACTTATGATAAAAATGAAATATCATCTGCCAAGTGCAAAATATGACTGGGAAAGCAGATTTTTGGTCATTTCTTAGCAAAAGGGAAGAAAATAAGTGCATTAAATGCATGAATTCAGATTATTTGACCTGGAATAGTGTTTTTTTCAAGTTGACCCCCCACCCTTATATAGTGGAATAAGAGCTAAATTGCTTTTCCGACTTAAATTCAACCGCATATTGGTGACCGTTGTCGCGTTAATGTGTTACATGAAGTTAGAATTCAACGCCAGGGACTCCGTGATCGAGTAACGCAACTAAAACTTTTGCGAAAAGCATGAACATTCAAACAGAGCCCCATTTCACCGACATGGAATGGCAGGCATTTTTACAGTATGGACAGTGCAGCAGATGCCTAACTGAGCCAGCCTTCATATTTAGTACAATCATGAATTGAGCAAGATTTTATCACTTCATATTATTCATAAAAGTACACTTAAAATACATAAATGCATGTTTTTGTTTCATTTTTTTTATCTTTTTCTATTGGGTATTTTGACTTTTTCAGGAAGAGGAATGTCTGCGACTAAGTCAAGGGCCACTGGATAAGGGTTGTTGATGGCAAAACAGGTAATAATATCATTTTGTTATCATGTACACAAGCAAATAAGCTGATGCTTTAGGTGTGAAAGACTGTCATAATCAGGATTGTGGTCACTCACACCCTTGCCGTCATGTAATTCTCCTCGCAGTTTGTATTGATAGTTCCGCGTCCTGACATGTAAAGCTCGTGCTTTGTTGGCAGCTGAAGTGGCACTTAACAGGGTTATCCTTGTTCCTGAGCATGTATGCAGTACAGCTGAGTTGATTTGCTACTTGTTACCCTACAATTAGCTTGTTTTTGGTATTGTTTTCTCACAATATGCTTATATTCATGGTTCCGGCTTAAAATGGTGTCGCGCCTTACTTAAACATAGGATTGTCTATAGCAAGTGTCCCCTTCATCATTTACCTTAGAGGGATTTTTTTGACAAAATTGGCGCTTCAGCAACTTGTTTTGTTTTTTATTTGGTACATGCTTCTCTCATTCAGTGATTTAATGACAGTATTGTCCTTATTCTTTTTTCTTTGCATAGAAAGGTGACATGAATCATTGATATTTGTTGTGTTGAGAATTCTGCAGGAAGCTGTGTCCCCCAAAAGAAGTACTAGAAACCCCTTTCAGGACACTGCCTTGATCTGAACTGCCTTTCTACCCCTGTTACTACATGGAACATCATTGCTAAGCTTATAATGCTTGCCTACATATGTGTTTTTTGTTCAGTTTAACTTTTCCTTCCAGCTTAAACCCCCCCCCCTCCCCAACAAATGAGCATTGTATTCTTTCGCTTGGTTACAACTCCCATTTGGACCAGATTGCCACCATAAAAATAGCCTAAAGTACATATTTTGTGTCCAAAATATGAAAATTTGTATTGTCTTGAACCTCTAAATGAGAGCTGGCAATGCATTTTGACCATCTGCTGCAGTTAAAAGGCACCCATGACATTATATGCTAGAATATTTCATTGGCGGCTGGTAAATAAATGGGCACCGATCGACAAGGCGCTTTCAAGATTTTACACTTTTATTGGTGTGAAATAACAAGTTATTGGAAGCTTATTGATTTCTACACTTCAAAGTATCTTTGATCTCTCAATTGACTAATTAGTTTATTGTCTTGGATGAAATTGGATTGTTTTTGCTTTGAAATTGGCATTTTTGGGATGATTAAAAAAAAACACACAAAAAAGACATTATCAAAATTGCTTAGATTGAAAATATCTAACAAATTCATTCTTTCCCCACCACACATTAGCCCCACTTGCATGTCTTTTTGGTTTGTTTTGGTATTTTATTGCAGATATTGAACACAACAGCTTTAAATCTTAAAGGGGCAGTTAAGCTTTAACAGGCCTAATATCGTCTTCTTCGGACTGAAAACACCCGCGTGTGAAAATATGATACAGAATGGCCAAATGGACAGCTAATCCAGCCAGACTTAATATATTGGTGCAATATGGATGGGATGATAATAATATGAAAGAAAAACACATTTCAGTAAAAATAAATTTCTCTTATAGGTTACAATACACTAAATACTTTTGGTGTTCAATGCTATACCCTCTAAAACAAAATCTTCATTTATTTGAAGACACAATTCTCTGTACGGGCACTTGCCATGACTTTATTTTTGAATATTTCTGTGTTCATGTGGTAGGGAAAACATTGTTGTATACTACAAATTCCCTGTTTTGCTTTTAGGTTGGAGACTACATAAGACTTTGACAGTTGGCGGGAAACCATCATCAACTGGAGAGATGCCGGTAAAAAGATGGCCATAAAACAGTGACCGCTGATTCGCATTGAGTTCTTTCTTACATATTGGATGACCTATGTTTTTATTGTTTAAATCATTGCGGCTTGGAATGCTCTTTAAGAAAAGGTATGGTTATGGGGGGTGTCTACGCGCAAAAGTTTGACTTTATTTTTTGTTAAAGTTATTGCTTTTACATTGAATTTGTGCAGGAAATCTTTTGGTATGTTGTGACCTAAACTAACTTATGATAAAAATGAAATATCATCTGCAAGTGCAAAATATGACTGGGAAAGCAGATTTTTGGTCATTTCTTAGCAAAAGGGAAGAAAATAAGTGCATTAAATGCATGAATTCAGATTATTTGACCTGGAATAGTTGTTTTTCAAGTTGACCCCCCACCCTTATATAGTGGAATAAGAGCTAAATTGCTTTCCTACTTAAATTCAACCGCATATTGGTTGACCGTGTCGCGTTAATGTGTTACATGAAGTTAGAATTCAACGCCAGGGACTCCGTGATCGAGTAACGCAACTAAAACTTTTGCGAAAAGCATGAACATTCAAACAGAGCCCCATTTCACCGACATGGAATGGCAGGCATTTTTACAGTATGGACAGTGCAGCAGATGCTTAACTGAGCCAGCCTTCATATTTAGTACAATCATGAATTGAGCAAGATTTTATCACTTCATATTATTCATAAAAGTACACTTAAAATACATAAATGCATGTTTTTGTTTCATTTTTTTTATCTTTTTCTATTGGGTATTTTGACTTTTTCAGGAAGAGGAATGTCTGCGACTAAGTCAAGGGCCACTGGATAAGGGTTGTTGATGGCAAAACAGGTAATAATATCATTTTGTTATCATGTACACAAGCAAATAAGCATATGTATGATGCTTTAGGTGTGAAAGACTGTCATAATCAGGATTGTGGTCACTCACACCCTTGCCGTCATGTAATTCTCCTCGCAGTTTGTATTGATAGTTCCGCGTCCTGACATGTAAAGCTCGTGCTTTGTTGGCAGCTGAAGTTGGCACTTAACAGGGTTATCCTTGTTCCTGAGCATGTATGCAGTACAGCTGAGTTGATTTGCTACTTGTTACCCTACAATTAGCTTGTTTTTGGTATTGTTTTCTCACAATATGCTTATATTCATGGTTCCGGCTTAAAATGGTGTCGCGCCTTACTTAAACATAGGATTGTTATAGCAAGTGTCCCCTTCATCATTTACCTTAGAGGGATTTTTTTGACAAAATTTGGCACTTTCAGCAACTTGTTTTGTTTTTTATTTGGTACATGCTTCTCTCATTCAGTGATTTAATGACATTATTGTCCTTATTCTTTTTTCTTTGCATAGAAAGGTGACATGAATCATTGATATTTGTTGTGTTGAGAATTCTGCAGGAAGCTGTGTCCTCAAAAGAAGTACTAGAAACCCCTTTCAGGACACTGCCTTGATCTGAACTGCCTTTCTACCCCTGTTACTACATGGAACATCATTGCTAAGCTTATAATGCTTGCCTACATATGTGTTTTTTGTTCAGTTTAACTTTTCCTTCCAGCTTAAACCCCCCCCCCCCAACAAATGAGCATTGTATTCTTTCGCTTGGTTACAAACTCCCATTTGGACCAGATTGCCACCATAAAAATAGCCTAAAGTACATATTTTGTGTCCAAAATATGAAAATTTGTATTGTCTTGAACCTCTAAATGAGAGCTGGCAATGCATTTTGACCATCTGCTGCAGTTAAAAGGCACCCATGACATTATATGCTAGAATATTTCATTGGCGGCTGGTAAATAAATGGGCACCGATCGACCCTTGTCAAAAAAGTGAGCAAAATCCGGTTATAACCCAGTTTTAAACTGGGTTTAACCCTGCGGTATTGGCACCGAGCTAAAAGCGAGTCTTTTAAACACACTTTTTGCTTACCGACTTGGTTTTATCTGAGTTGAATCTTGGTTTAACTCGCTTAAAGCCAACATAGTGGTTTTATAACCGTCTTAAGTGGGTTTAAAGTGAGTTTTTTTCAGGCATCTGTGTTTAACTCTGCGGTATTTGCACTGTGCTAAAAGCGGGTTTTTCAGACACGCTTTTAGCTTACCGACTGGGTTTTTTAGCTTACCGACTTGGTTTTTTCTGAGTTAAATCTTGGTTTAACTCGCTTTAAACCAACATAGTGGGTTTTTTAACCATCTTAAGTGGGTTTTTAAAGTGAGTATGATTTTCTACAAGTTGGTTTTTTGAGGTTTTTTAAACATGCTTAGACCAACTTCTGTCTGTGGAGTTGGTTTTAAGTGGGTAAAAAGTGTGTTTTTTATGTGAGCTATAAGCAGGCTAAACACGGTTTTTAAGTGAGCGAAAAGTGAGCTGAAAGCACGCCTTTGTTAGTTTTTTTCACAGTGAAAACATGCTTTTAACTTGCTTTAAACCTAGTTATTAACAGTATTTTATCTGTGAAAAAACAAAAGAAATTTGTGGGTTTGGGTAAGTTGATTTTTGTGGGTTTTAACAGTGTTTTAGTGAGTTTTTTTTAAGAAAGTAGGTTTTTTGTGAGCCTTTTGTGGGATTTTGCAGTGTAAAAAAAATAATTTTGGACTGATATGTTCTAGAAAAAATGGTTTTTTGTGAAGCAATTACAACAGTTCATTATAAGCCCCATGTGGTTAAAAGGGAAAAAAACACAATGTGTACGAAAATTATGTTTATATGACAAAAATAGTACACCGCAAATTTATACAAACAGATTATTTTTACAATACATTATAAAATAATAGACATTTATGGAAGATTTTAAAGCAAAAGGTTGACCGCAATGGACCACTGCGGGTGGAGTATTTAGACCGCAGCTGCTGCAGAGACCTGGATCTCAGCTGTTGGAGGTACCTGCACCGCAGTGGAATGAGGAACCTGGATTTCAGCTTATGGAGGGACCTTGACGGCATACGGTGTTGGGACCTGCACAGCAGCTACTGGAGAGACCTTGACTGCTAGGGGACCTGGAAAGCAGCCAGTGCAGGGAATTAGACCTGATCTTGGCGGGTGGAGGGACCTGGAAAGCAGCTGGTAGATACCTGGAAAGCGGGCGCTGGAGCGACACGTAGTTGTACCATTGATGCTGCTTGTGTCCTTCTCCTCTTGAGCATCTCTTATGCCAGTTGATCTGCAAAGGATTAATACCATATCACTTTCAAAAGGGCAAGGCATTCTTCAAACATGTTGATTGGTTATGTTTTCGTTCCACTTAACTATGAAATATTGCTGTTATGGTAATCTTGTTGCTTTAATAAAAATAAATTTAAGTTATTTGCTTGTTGTTTTTGTTTGTTTATTTTTGAAATTTTAATCCCGTGATCACATGTGACTTAGCACTTTTCATCAATTATTAAAAGAAATTGCGTTTGGTAGAAAATGCAGTTTGAAAATGTACCAAGATGCGTGGTCTCATTTGGCTGTGTGGTCTGGTGGCATTGTAAATGCAATAACCTGTATAGTTTACCTCTCAACAAATCGAGCTTTCTTGGTCAAGGACAGGGCGAGGTTTTCCCACTCTTGGTCCCCTCAAGTTTGCCAGCTTGTGCAGGGTAAAAACCAGGTTTAAAAGTCCATACATCAGGCAGGCGATGATGCACATTCTTTCCAAAGGATCTTCCCATCGATGTCAATTTTGCCTTGTGGCAAGAGTTTAACCTTCAAAATTAAAATATATAAGTTCTAATTAAGTATGAGGGAAAGAAATCCGTTCAGTAATAACCAGAAATAGATATAAATAAAATTTTAGATGACAATAACCATGAAACACAACCATAATTATTCACTGTACACAACATTTACACTTTTTCATGTGTAAGTTTATCTATTTTTGCTTCAAAATGTGTTGTTTATCCTTTAAATTGCAATACAATAACTTATCCATTTACATTTCCCAGTGACAATACATAAATATGATAATGATCATAATTAATTCAATAAACTAAATAAAAAAGGGGTAAAGAAATGACAATACAAACCTGTTAAAACTGTTCTTCAGTATTCCAAAAACAACAACAGGCAGTTCAACCTCCTTTCCAACCAACTTATTATTGATTTCCACATTGCAGTAAAAAACACATTGTTTTCATCACACAATACTTCATGCTGACAGAATTTCAAGACATTTTACACTGCCATTATAAGTCTTTCACTTCTTTATATTAATGTTGCTGAATTAAATTTAGCTCAATATTCAATTGCTGACACCAGCTTATTTTTCAAAAGTTGTTGTTTTCAAAAAGATAACTTCCTCAGTGCAATAGCCAATCAAAAGCCTTATATCTTATTCCACACAGCCTTATCTCTAGGCAAACCCCATCAGTAGCCTTATCTACCCCTTGATAATCAGTACCCTGTTTAGCTCTGAATGCCTGACAGATTGTTATCTGTTTATTGTTAGTGGTGTGAAATAAGGGTGTTTTTAGGTATTGTCTTGTTATTTTGTTGACAGTTTATGTAACACAGATCATGTTTGGCATTTTATTATTTTATTGCAAATTAAGAAAATGGATATGATGGTATCATATGCAAATATCAAAATCTTGCATAACTTATGTACAAAAATAAATAGATTATTTCCAAAATAATGTTTCCAATACCATAATTATTTAAATATGCAGATTTAACAAGTAAATACTGTTTTAAACAAATATAAACAATCATATGAGATTGTTTAAAAAAAATAAAAAATTAAGACATAAAACAATCATAAGATATTGTTTATAATAAAAACAAACATAAAGAAAAAAATCAAAGTGAAACACAAACTCTTTCATTTTCATGTATAAAACTAAGCTTGACCATTGTTATAGTTTTTGTCAGTGATACTTGTTGTCCATCTGTGAACCTGTGATGTTCTGAAAGAGCCATTTTCATCCAATATTCCCTAAAAATTATGGGGAGCACACAAATGTACAATAGGGACAATGGCAAACAAGCTGTAAAAAAAGCCCCTTTACAATTGACTTGTTTTATTTATGGCTATAAACATTAAACAAAGACCCAGTTGAAGAATTATTGTTTCATTGATGAGTTATATTAATAAACAAAAGACCAACTTGTTGAAAAGTGTGTTAAAGTGAGTCTTTAAGCCTCGTTGCAGCTCTCAACTTATTTACAAAAAGACCAAGTTAAACTCGCTTAAACCCACTTCTGTTTAAAAAAAGACCAACTTCTGTTGTAAAATACTCGCTTATAAAACAAAAAGACACACTTAAACACACATAAACCAACTCATAAATAAAAAGGCTCACTTTTGACACACAAAAAACCGACTTCTTACAGAAAAAAACTCGCTTAAACACACATCTTCTTAAAATAACCAACTTTAAACTCAGTTAAGCACAGTTTAGCGCACATAAAACTCACTTTTATTAGCAAAAACCAACTTCCGCTAAGAAAAACTCAGAAAAAACACAGTTTTATGTTGGTTTAAGTGTGTTTTGGTATGAAAGTGGGTTATTTTTTGACAAGGGGACAAGGCGCTTTCAAGATTTTACACTTTTATTGGTGTGAAATAACAAGTTATTGGAAGCTTATTGATTTCTACACTTCAAAGTATCTTTGATCTCTCAATTGACTAATTAGTTTATTGTCTTGGATGAAATTGGATTGTTTTTGCTTTGAAATTGGCATTTTTGGGATGATTAAAAAAAAACACACAAAAAAGACATTATCAAAATTGCTTAGATTGAAAATATCTAACAAATTCATTCTTTCCCCACCACACATTAGCCCCACTTGCATGTCTTTTTGGTTTGTTTTGGTATTTTATTGCAGATATTGAACACAACAGCTTTAAATCTTAAAGGGGCAGTTAAGCTTTAACAGGCCTAATATCGCCTTCTTCGGACTGAAAACACCCGCGTGTGAAAATATGATACAGAATGGCCAAATGGACAGCTAATCCAGCCAAACTTAATATATTGGTGCAATATGGATGGGATGATAATAATATGAAAGAAAAACACATTTCAGTAAAAATAAATTTCTCTTATATAAACTAACTTATGATAAAAATGAAATATCATCTGCAAGTGCAAAATATGACTGGGAAAGCAGATTTTTGGTCATTTCTTAGCAAAAGGGAAGAAAATAAGTGCATTAAATGCATGAATTCAGATTATTTGACCTGGAATAGTTGTTTTTCAAGTTGACCCCCCACCCTTATATAGTGGAATAAGAGCTAAATTGCTTTCCGACTTAAATTCAACCGCATATTGGTTGACCGTGTCGCGTTAATGTGTTACATGAAGTTAGAATTCAACGCCAGGGACTCCGTGATCGAGTAACGCAACTAAAACTTTTGCGAAAAGCATGAACATTCAAACAGAGCCCCATTTCACCGACATGGAATGGCAGGCATTTTTACAGTATGGACAGTGCAGCAGATGCTTAACTGAGCCAGCCTTCATATTTAGTACAATCATGAATTGAGCAAGATTTTATCACTTCATATTATTCATAAAAGTACACTTAAAATACATAAATGCATGTTTTTGTTTCATTTTTTTTATCTTTTTCTATTGGGTATTTTGACTTTTTCAGGAAGAGGAATGTCTGCGACTAAGTCAAGGGCCACTGGATAAGGGTTGTTGATGGCAAAACAGGTAATAATATCATTTTGTTATCATGTACACAAGCAAATAAGCATATGTATGATGCTTTAGGTGTGAAAGACTGTCATAATCAGGATTGTGGTCACTCACACCCTTGCCGTCATGTAATTCTCCTCGCAGTTTGTATTGATAGTTCCGCGTCCTGACATGTAAAGCTCGTGCTTTGTTGGCAGCTGAAGTTGGCACTTAACAGGGTTATCCTTGTTCCTGAGCATGTATGCAGTACAGCTGAGTTGATTTGCTACTTGTTACCCTACAATTAGCTTGTTTTTGGTATTGTTTTCTCACAATATGCTTATATTCATGGTTCCGGCTTAAAATGGTGTCGCGCCTTACTTAAACATAGGATTGTTATAGCAAGTGTCCCCTTCATCATTTACCTTAGAGGGATTTTTTTGACAAAATTTGGCACTTTCAGCAACTTGTTTTGTTTTTTATTTGGTACATGCTTCTCTCATTCAGTGATTTAATGACAGTATTGTCCTTATTCTTTTTTCTTTGCATAGAAAGGTGACATGAATCATTGATATTTGTTGTGTTGAGAATTCTGCAGGAAGCTGTGTCCCCAAAAGAAGTACTAGAAACCCCTTTCAGGACACTGCCTTGATCTGAACTGCCTTTCTACCCCTGTTACTACATGGAACATCATTGCTAAGCTTATAATGCTTGCCTACATATGTGTTTTTTTGTTCAGTTTAACTTTTCCTTCCAGCTTAAACCCCCCCCCCCCCCCAACAAATGAGCATTGTATTCTTTCGCTTGGTTACAAACTCCCATTTGGACCAGATTGCCACCATAAAAATAGCCTAAAGTACATATTTTGTGTCCAAAATATGAAAATTTGTATTGTCTTGAACCTCTAAATGAGAGCTGGCAATGCATTTTGACCATCTGCTGCAGTTAAAAGGCACCCATGACATTATATGCTAGAATATTTCATTGGCGGCTGGTAAATAAATGGGCACCGATCGACAAGGCGCTTTCAAGATTTTACACTTTTATTGGTGTGAAATAACAAGTTATTGGAAGCTTATTGATTTCTACACTTCAAAGTATCTTTGATCTCTCAATTGACTAATTAGTTTATTGTCTTGGATGAAATTGGATTGTTTTTGCTTTGAAATTGGCATTTTTGGGATGATTAAAAAAAAACACACAAAAAAGACATTATCAAAATTGCTTAGATTGAAAATATCTAACAAATTCATTCTTTCCCCACCACACATTAGCCCCACTTGCATGTCTTTTTGGTTTGTTTTGGTATTTTATTGCAGATATTGAACACAACAGCTTTAAATCTTAAAGGGGCAGTTAAGCTTTAACAGGCCTAATATCGCCTTCAACGGCCACCGGAAAAACTTTGCGAAACCGAAATTTCGCAAACTTAAGTACCCTTTTTCTTAAAGATTTGCTACTTTGAGACATAGTATGCGATAAAAGTCTTAACGTTGATTAATAATTGGTTATTTTCACTCAAAAAACGCGTTTTCTTCACTATGAAATTTATAAGCAAAGTTGGGGTTCCCATGGGACTTTTGCATTTTCCCATGGGATTTTCGATTTTCCCATGGGATTTTTTCTCCCATGGGATTTTTTTTCTCCCATAATTTGCAAATGGGAGAAAAATCCCATGGGATTTTGAACATTTTAAAAAACGTGTTTTATTTGCGTTTGCAAGTATTTTAACGTTTTTTAAGGACTGTATATTGGTTTTATGCCAATTATATATAAAAATATTTAGTAATAAAAAAATCCCATTTTAAAATGGGAGAAAAAAATCCCATGGGATTTTTTTCTTATTTTGAGAGATTTATTCATGAAACTATCAGAAACATCATATTTTATGAAATGATGAACAACTACGATATTTTAATGCGTTTAGTCGTGTTTAAAAAAAACAAAAAAAACCATGGGATTTTTAAATCCCATGGGATTTTTTCTCCCATGGGATTTTTTCTCCCATGGTTTTTTTTTTCCAATGGGATTTTTCAGTTTCGTAAGCCGAATAAGTTTCTTAATGCGAAAAACAACAATAAAGGAAATAATAATTATAATTTTGAATAATAAATTGAATAATATAAATAACATGAATATTTTTAAAATGAGTTACAATTAAAGGTTTATGCTAGTAGAACTTATCATTTCTTGTTCGAGCAGATGGTTGAGTCCAATTGGTGAGTATGCCAGCTTAGAACCAGTATAAATGCATCGCAGACAGACAACGCTGTCATACTGTACACACCGCTGAGTAACAATCTTTATTGCATTTCATTTTGCAACAGAAAATGAACTCCGTAGTATAATTGATCTTATATATGCCCTCTGCTTTTGAAAGCGTGCAACACATTAACATAACAATAAGTCCATGCCAAAAACTATGTGCAAATTCCATTCAAAGCTATATACACATTATAAAGGTCAGATGACCCGCGTCATGCGAAAATGGGTCTTATGTCATATGCGGCCGAAGTTGGTCCATCCTATCTTGTCCAACCGCGCAGTCTGGTCAGGTACTACGCTGACTGATATATAAAGTCGAGCCATGATTCGTGGTCTCATATCCAAACTCGGTAGCTCCTGTGCGAAACTTTCACCGGAAACGACGGCACCGAGACGGGCGCTCGAACTTTGCGGATGCGCGTTATATGTTATATATAATAGCGCGATGTGTTTTTTCTTGCCTCAAATTAGTAAGCCCAATCAGCGTTTATGTGTTCTTTGCTTCTACTATTAACAAGAACTTCAACTGATACGAACATGAATTTTATTTAATATGTTTATTTAATGCTCGGAAAACTCATTGTATATTTAGACTACTACTTATAAAACAAAGTCGGGTTTTCAACATCTGTTTTCGGCATAAAAATTGTTATTCCAAACCAGATTTTACGCACTTTACTGTACAAAATACCGTTAGGACCACCGTGGTTACTCATTAAAATCCAGAGGGCGAGAATGCGAGAACGCGAAAGTACGATGACGACAGTGCGACAATACGATGGCGACAATGCGTTCGTACGATTGCGAAAACGCGCTAGTACGATGACGACAATGCGACAGTGCGACAATACAATGGCGGCAGTGCGATAGTACGGGGGCGACAATGCGATAGTCATATCGTACTGTCGCCGTGGTATCATCGCAATGTCGCCATCGTTCTATCGCATTGTCGCCATCGTATTGTCGCACTGTCGCCATCGCATTTTCGAATTGCCGCCATCATACTATCGCGTTATCGCATTGGCACCATCGTACTATCGCACTGTCGGCTATCGCCATCGTATTGT
This sequence comes from Dreissena polymorpha, assembly GCF_020536995.1. Classification (NCBI taxonomy): domain Eukaryota; kingdom Metazoa; phylum Mollusca; class Bivalvia; order Myida; family Dreissenidae; genus Dreissena; species Dreissena polymorpha. The sequence continues at coordinate 83,701,180 of NC_068359.1, forward strand.
CGCACTGTCGTCATCGTATTTTCGCACTGTCGTCATCGTATTATCGCACTATCGAACTGTAGTATTGTCGCCATCGTACTATCTCACTGTCGCCATCGTATTGTCGCACTGTCGTCATCGCACTGTCTGATTGTCGTCATCGTATTATCGCGTTCTCGCATTGTCGCCATCGTACTATCGCATTGTCGCCATCGTATTGTCACCCTGTCATCATCGTATTGTCACATTGTCGCCATCGTACTATCGCGTTCTCGCGTTCTCGCCCTCTGAATTTTAATGTGTAACCACGATGGCACTAACGGTATTCCGTAATACTGCTAAAGCACAGTATGATTAGGTCACTCCCAATGCTCAAATCTCTATGTTTATTTTAGTAACAACACATGTCTATGGGAGGATATTTAGGTAAAAGTTACATCATTCGTGGTGAATATTTACATTATGACTGATGCTTATTCTAATTTGCTTTATGACAATTCCAACATGCTTGTTGTCTATTCGTTTATACTTGATGATTGCTGCAACATTACATCATTCATGAATAATATTTACATTATGCGTGATGTTTATTCTAACATGCTTCATGACAGTTCCAACATGCTTGTTCTCTATCGGTTATACTTGACCATCTATATATACATATCCAATCTGTATGAAAAAATGTCGGTGAACATTATTCCGGTGTTAATTTTTGAAAATATTGAGGCATTCGTTAATTATGGATCTAAAACGGAACATTAATCCGCAAAAAAAAACACCGGGCATATTGCATATTAGATCGGACACATGAAATTATTTCGAAAGAAAGCAATAAGAGTTTCAATTCTACATGAGTAAGTCTCGCTGTGCACGATTACGCTCTTACTGCTCGTATATATTTGACTCTTGGCAAATACCTAGTGTTTTATTTTGCTTAATCTTAATTGTGTCATGCATCTATATGTACTTAAAGCAGCATGACCAACAGCTCTTTCATATGTGAAAGAGATTGACACGAAATACCTACCCATCTATAATAAAGTTTATATGTGCACTTCAATATTATAGTTTTAAAGCATTTTATGTGGTGCAATATAAAAGTACTCTAGTAAATTTGAAATTATGTAATCGATTTCCTCTCAACATACATGCAAAGTTCCAGATAACTTTTTCAGCAAAATCTTGGTTTACACTCTATAATAATCCAGCCTTAAAGTCTATTATTAATTCTTTTTTTTCAGGTAAATATAATTTTTGGCACATCCGCATTTAGGTTTATAGTCTAAGAAGAGCTAATGACAATTGCCGGGTTACAGCAGACTTTTTGCGATAAAAGGACCAGATAATGGAAAACGTTCGGCTTTTCGACTGTTGTAAAGATGGTCTGTTATTCATAATAACGTTAAAGTGCTGTTGATTTCATAATTGTAATGAGGGCCTAGACGAGTGGGAACTCATTGATAAAATGTTTACATTATATGCATTGATATTGAGTTTTACGCATGATCACACATTTTGAATTCTTATTTCATTTTTCCAATGTGTAACCGTACGCACAGAATTTAAGTCTACTTTTTTACTAAATTTAATTCAATTTTTTACGACTTTAAGCGTCTTATCTGGAGCTCTGCATACATGCATTAGTAGCATATATTGAAATATATCCATAGACTTTCTTTGGTTATTGAAGGTAAATTACTGTACAAAAATTATGGTTAGTCATTAACCAAAAAAAAGTTAAGTCTACAAACACGCGGTTAATTTCGGTTCAGTAGCAAATATCTTACAAAGGTGCGCAACTTCTCCTATAACATAAAATTTCCGTTATACGCCGTAAATTTCCGTAGTCCTCCGTAGCATTTCGGAATGACTGTCAATTGACATCATTGTATCATGCATGATAGTATGTTGCTTTGTGCTTGGGTGAAACTCACATCTTACCATCGCGTTAATTTATTAAACGCATTAATATTTGATTTCATTATGCACTGCGCCTATTGCACAAGTCTCTCTGCACAAACCAACATACACATATGCAGCATGCAATTAACGAACAAGAATGTTGCATCTGTACACATGCATGATACCATTAAGCAGAATGTAAATAGACATTGGACATCAGGCAAGATGTAAGTGTCATCAAGCATGAAAAGGTGTCTACATACTAATTGAAAGTACCATCAAGAATCATGACACAGTCACAAAGAAGGATGTAATTTTTACCTAAATACCCTTCCATATTTGTCGGCACTGTGTGCTTAATTTCACTGAAGAACGTCTACTGGTAAATCTTACAAAAAAAGTGATAAATAAGACTGAGTAGCAATTTTTTCGGCGTTGCTGTTTAACGTCAAATTTGGCCTTTCAACGAACTTCTTAAAAGCCCATTGAATTTTAATGAAGAAGTTTCCCGCTTGTAGGTCCGAATGAATTAAATCAAATTTTGCAATTGGCAATTTGATAGAAATCCCCATAAAACATTGCACATAGCTTTCTGAAATAAACAGGCCACATTGAACGCATTCACGATATCCAACAGCTCTCTTTGCAAAGACCTATCTAGTGTTTCTTGGCCGTGTAAGATCTATAATTAGAACATCGTCACCTAAACATCTACTAATAGAAGAGCATATTTTGGGGAAACAAATTCAATAAGAGTATAAAACGTCCACGATCAATAATGTGTAGTTTGTTAAAGATATCACGGCAGTAAAAACATAGCACTTTAAAGAGACCACAATCTGGTACATTTGGTCAATTGTTGCGTCCGTGGCGGACAATACATTTTTAAAAAGAAAGCGTACAAAAAGCAAACACAAAGTTCTTCGTAAGCTTGTTTTAATCTTAAAAACACATAATCGACAGTCATTCCAGTCAAATACAATACTAACAGTCAGCACTCTAGAGATCAAAATTGCGGATATAAATATTTAATTCAGGGATATCAAGTGTCTCAAGTTCGAATTCCGGAAAAAATAGCCGGTAGTCTGGGGCATTAGGTCCCTTACAGGGATAAAAGGTAAATCCCCGCCCGAGCCGTAGCTAATTGATTTATTGTAGTCTTTCTAGTTGCAATTTCTGGTGAGTACAATGCGGAATATTACGGATATTTGCAACATGTCGAAGATTTTCGGAAAGTAGCGAAGAGGTTTTCGTCAGTTAATATTCATGTCCGTGCCGGCCGCTAACTTATCAGAATCAATAAAAAAAGAACCAGGAAAAATCGGTACCGATCGCAAATTTCCGGAATTCCGATAAAGCTTCAACATAATTTGTTCTCAAATGATCGCGTACTCGAACGAATCTGTCCCTACGCCTCCAACTCCCTTTAAATCTCATCGGACGTACATTGATCTCAAAATCTATCCTTGACGACTCAAATCATATTTCCTGAATAGTTTGGCCTATTGACGTCCCTGTAATTATAACAATGGTCTTTGGATAAACACCGCTAAGTTGTTGCAATATAATAACCGTTTAAAATAGTTACCGGTTTTCATTTAATAAAATGATTAAGTCATATTCGAGATTTCAGCGATTGCCAATATTTTGCTTTTGTTCTCATAAGCATATGGTGCTTGGTATCTGCTATTGACTCCTATGTAGATTGCAAATATTACATAACCCTTACAGCGGCCGAGCGCAGATATCTGCATTTGGCCGCTAAAAAGAAAAATCTTTGCGCATTAATTTAATTCAAATCTCATTATCATAATCAAAATCATCATCATCGTCGTCGTCGTCACTACTACCACCACCACCATCATCATCATCATCATCTTCTTCTTCTTCTTCTTCCTCCTCCTCCTCATCATCATCATTAACAACAACAGCAACACCAACTTAACATCATCATCAAACAACAATAAACATCGGTAGCATACAATGTGCTTCATCAACCATACATAATTATATGCGTTAAAACACCATAATAGAACAGCATGAATGAAGCTGTCTATTACTCTTTTATATTTCCTATACCAATATTTTTTTTCGTTAATTGAAGGACTAGTTGAAATCTTCTATAAAAGCCCCTCCCACCCCCCCCAAAATAAAAAAAATAAAACATAATAATAATAACCCTAGCAAACAACAATAAACATAGGTTAGTTAGTATACACTGTGCTTTAGCAACCATGCATAATGAATGTTTATGACTTCGGACCGTTGTGATCAAATTTAAAAAAGCAAGATGGTATGTATGCGGCACACAAACACATAGATAATTATAGTTTTATACCTTAAACGTAGTTCATCAAAATAAAGATAAGTTATTATCTATGTAATACTTAAATTAGGTTTATAACGTATGCATATTTGTCTAAAACTTGTGAAATGTGATTCGTAAGCCGACGACAACATTATCATTCGGACCCTTCTCCCCACCTAACAATCGAGATTAAACACCTGTGGAAATCCCGATCTTATCAATGAATAAACCGGTTCAATGATGTCAAGTCAAATAAAACATACTATTACTATCCAAATAAATATCTATCAAAAAATGTAAATTGATATACCTACTTAACTAAAACTAAACTTAAACGATTAGCAAGAAAAATATATAAAGAAGAAGCAGGCAAAGTAGACAAATTAATTGTAACATATGTTTTCTCAGTCTCCCACTGTTGAACAATATAAATAGTATTTATCGCCACCCCAAAAGGGATCTTTATCACACGTTTGGCTCAACTAATATATAATTGTGACAGGACAAACTGTCAACAAATACCTTGTTAATGTTTTATACATAACTCCAATCAAAGGTCAACTTCCAAGGAAACTGCGGCATGTTAAAACTGTTGATTATGACAAAATGTTGTTTAGTACAAATCAGTACAATAGCGTCTGTTATGTGGCCTATACTAATCCAGTTAAATAAAACTTTAATCGCAGAAAAGTTTAGATTCTTTACACCTTTAAAGGGGCCTTTTCACAGATTTTGGCATTTTTTTTAACTTATTCATTAAATGCTTTATATTGATAAATGTAAACATTGGATCATAAAAGCTCCAGTAAAAAATCAAGAAAAAAAAATAAAAAAAAAGGAAATGTACATTGCCCGGAGCAGGGTTCGAACCAGTGACCCCTGGAGTCCTGGCAGAGTCCTGTAGTATAAACGCTTAAGCCTACTGAGCTATTCCGCCGAATACACATTCTCGACGTATTTTATACCTTATATAAGCAATCTTCGTAGTTTCACAAAATTTAACGACAAAAAACAGAACTCTCCAAATTATTCAATCGTTTCGCGTTGCAACGCTTTATAATTTTTAGGTTTTAAAATCGTCAAAAGATGCATATAATGGCTATATTAGAGCATGGTTAATGTTCAGTATTACTGTTTCCTCACAAATATCATAACTAAAACGAAAACTTACGAATCTGAAACAACTTTTTTCAATTTTGTCAATTTACCAAAGCGTGAAAAGATCCCTTAAGAAAATATATATAACAGTTTCTTTCCTGTTTTAACAAAATGATACATTTAAAAATAAATTATGAAGCATCGCTAGCAATATTAGAAAGAGAAGTAGAAGGAGAATTATTATCAATAGTAGCAGTAGCAGCAGCAGCAGCAGTAGCAGCAGCACCAGTAGCAGTAGCAGAATCAGTAGCAGTAGCACTAGCACTAGCACTAGCACTAGCAGTAGCAGTAGAAGTAGAAGTAGCAGTATCAGTAGCCGTATCAGTAGCAGTAGCAGCAGCAACAGCAGAAGCAGCAGCAGCAGCAGTAGCAGTAGCACTATCAGAAGCAACAGCAGCAGCGGCAGTGGCAGCGGCAGTGGCAGTGGCAGTAGCAGTGGCAGTAGCAGTGGCAAGTAGCAGTAGCAGTTGCAGTAGCAGTGGCAGTAGCAGTGGCTAGTAGCAGTAGCAGCAGCAGCACTGGCAGCGGCAGTGGCAGCGGCAGTGGCAGCGGCAGCGGCAGTGGCAGTGGCAGCGGCAGCGGCAGCAGTAGCAGTAGCAGTAAGAGTAGCCGAAGCAGTAGCAGTAGCGGCTTTTTGCTTTTTTGTTTTAGAAGTGTTTGTCGTATAAGAAGAACGCAAGGAAGACAAATTAATTGTAACATGTGTTATCTTAGTCTCCGTTGTAGTAGTATTTGTTGTATCTACACAGCCATTTTTCAGTCACCTGAGAGACATGTTTTTATAAGAGATTTAATTGTGGACCAATACATCGTGTATTAATATCAGTGTACCCACTGGGACACCACATGGGGCGAGGATTAACAGATAAACTAGGCCTTCAATTAATTATGCGCCTAGAGGCAAACAATACTATAACTTACTGATAATTTTAGGATTGGGATGTGTTTGTATCTTATTTGAAATTAGCTAGCTTAATTCAAAAACTAATTATAGCCTCAATATTATCACAAGAACATCATCACATATTCATTGTGCAATATATAATCATATCACCATCACAATATGCCAGAGCGTTAGTATTTATTGTGCATACATATCCTACAGCAACATTTACAAAACTTATTACAAACCAACCGCTCAAGCTTTAATTAAGATTGATTTCAATTTATATTATGACATACATTAAAGATCACTGTCAATTAATTAAAAAATAGCTTGATGCTTCGTACTCAGCGATTTAAATAAAAGAAACGTTGCGTACCACAATAATTGGGGTTAATAAAAAAAGTCTGCAATTAAAATAATCAAATTTAAATAATACTAGATTAGTTTCAAATTGTCGCTCAAAAAATGTATCAGTTATATCAGTTACTAGGGAATCGATTTGTTTAATCTCCGCAATCCAATAATAATTATGGTGTTTGTATGACAAATTAATAGCTATTCGTCATTGAATGTATGATACTCATAAAAATATTGGAAACAATAACCACAACAACAACAACATATGTGATTATGTATATATCTTCTTCAGATACTCTGTGGTCATACTTTCAAAATTATCCTCATAAGATTCATAATAATAAAATAAACACTATTGCAATCTTAGTAAAAACCAACTTAGCCGTTATGCTAATGATTTTATGTTCAGTATGCGTGTACATTTCAATATTATATAACAACAAGTGTTCACAAATACCTATGTTTAATAAATATTAAAAACATGAGAACCAATGAAGGTATTTCATTTTAATAGACTAGTTTTACCGTGTGTGTACATTCATTATAAATCTTTTTAAAATCACACTTGAGATAATGTCTTTAGGTTTTGCTATTTCTAATCGATTTAAACACCATAAAACCACCGTATTTTCTCTTACATTCTAAATTTCTTACATTCCTTTTAAGCCAAAATATTTATGTGTTTTCATGATTCTAAATTTTCGGACATACGGATTTTCGTACAGTCAGTTAAACAGCGCTATTTTATCAGATTTTGACCCTGTTTTTGCTTATCTGATGACCCTTCGGTCATGCATTTCTTACAACCGGATTAAAGTATAATAAAACAGAATCATGCCTAAGGGCAATCGACCATTACATTGCGTACTTGGGTAAATTACCTTGTAAACCTCTAATAAGCAATGGTTCCTTCCAACAGGCGTTTGAAATGATATCGTGTTAAGAACAGCCAACGTTTATTGTTTTACTTTTTATATATTATTTCAGTTGATTGCAAAGCTGTTAAGTTGCATTTTTAAAGTAAAGAACGAAGGGAACAACACAATAAAATTATGTACACTGATGTACTATTTCTACTTCAATTAAATAATGGACAAACAACATAACACACTTGTCTCTAAATATTTTTCGTATTTAAATTTTCCAACACGAAAAACAATATCTTTAAGTGAACGGAAACTTATAATTATTACGGCATATAGTAAAAGCAGAGTTGTCTGAACCATAAGTAAAATAAAAAATAAAAAATGACACAGCTTATTTTTCCCTCAAGTGTTAATGATAATATGGATTAACAATTAAAATACATAAAGTCAATTGTGTTGATTACTCGTTAATGACCTTATCGCAACATCCGGGCACTTGCGTCAGTTAGAGTTACATGCCCCTTGACGACGGTGAAAACAAAAGCGCTGTCGCCATTTTATTTGCATTGAAATATTTAACACTGTTCGCAATTTTCTAAGTTAAGGCACATCTTCGCGACCATTTTTTAGAATAAAAATACCCCGAAATAGAAATTCTTTCATAATAAATTAATTTTATGAACGAACACAAATAGGATAAAACAAACAACCAATAAATTTTAAATATATGCACATATAGTAGCTGTTAGAACCTCTATATTGTTACCTTATTACCTTGTTACGTATTAAATAAATTCTCATGATAAAGTTATTGTTTTTATTTAATTCACACCAATTTCGAACACTTTTTGTTTCCGCATGTTAGGTATTTGAATGCCCCTTTTTCATCACAAACCGATTATCTCGTTATGATCGGATACTGTCCAGACAAAGAAAACACGGTGTCATAAAGCCAGCTGGGGACCTATACTTGGGGCTCTGCATAACCACATGTGGTCATTAAACACAATTATGATACCTCTATGTCATCTCTTGTCATCTGAGCAGTCATTTAAGCCAAAAATTTTATGCCGAAATAATTGAATATACAAACTTTGCTTTATAAAACACGTTGAACACCTTTAATAAACATTGAATTAAATTAAATGCATATGTTTCATTTGATTGTTTGCATCATTCTTAAAATCGTGTAAGCTTTTGTATTCTGGTGTTTAAATGCCCTTTGTTTTGCATAATCCGATTATCTCGTTTTGATCAAATATTGTCCAAACTTAACTGACAAAAAGGTGTCAAACCACACTGGGTGGCCCAGACAGTGTCATTTAACACGATATATGCCACCATGTCTCCTCTTTCTGGTAGTATTAAGCAGTCATTTGGATGAATAATTAACGCCGATGTACTTAACAGTTGCTTAAATTAGATATGTGACATATGGTCAAATAAAAAGTCATGTCCAATTTAGATTATCAGAAATTTACACCGTAAAGATACTAGCCCGATTAATTTATTAAAGTATTTAATAATTATAAAATTTACGTAAAAAAACAAGTAACGTATTTAGCGTGTATCAGTTAATTAAAAAGACGTCATTCCGTATTAAGATTTAATGTTACGACAATAAACGATCGACATCATAAAAAGAAATTACGTTGACAGCAACCGGGGGTAATAATGTTTGACAAAACAAATATTTATACAGATATATGTGTGTTAATTTTAATATTTGTCACTCGTACTCATTACAATGAACACAACTAAGGCTTTCAGTAAGTCATGTACCAGATTCCCTACGTATTTTACAGCTTCACATTAGCATGATAAATTGACATAGTAGAAATATAATCATAATGTTCGAAGATGAATGAACCCTGAAAAGAAAGACAATAACTCATTACATCAACATCTACAAGGATACTCCCATTATTACAGAATAACGAATTTACCTCCGGTGTCTCAGTGAGAAAGTTAATCATGAATGTCGTCGTACTCGATCATCGGCCACTTGGTCGGGTCATCCAGCTTGCAATTTGTACGGACATTCATTAAGTCCAATTAGTTTTATTTCTGATCATATCGGGCTTTCGAAATGCAATCTAACCCGTTCATAATAGTCAAAAGACATTTTAAACACCAATTACAGGACATTTAATTACCTATCGACTTCCCAATAGGAATGCAATTGACGAAATATCAGCAGAGGTGCTCAATCAGCGTAGTAAATCGACCGTATCTAGGGCATTGTTTTCACCGTCGCTAAGGGACTGCCCCTTTTGTGACGTCATCGCGATAAGGTCAATTCTTACATTCAACCGTTTGCAATAAATTCTTATCAATAAAATAAAATCAACAAATTATTTTAATACAACACATGTTTGCTCACCACATCCTGGTGTCCAGCATCTTCCAACCAAAACTCTCGCACCAGTTTCATATTGCTGTTGTCATAGAAACAAACTTTGTTGCGCAGGTCAGCATTCTGATTTGTCACCGAAATGTAGGTCAGGTCAAGGTCATCTTCGTAATCAACCGAGTGTGAATGACCTTTAAACAAAACATGCTAGTCAGCATATGAAATAATCCTTAAAAATATTGCAATTATAAACGTTGGATTTTACATGTTCTACAAACATCTCAATTAAATAGATAAGAATCTAAGTTTTCATACAATTAAAAAAACAGGTTTCCTCTTTATACAAATAATACTAGGGTGCATAATCAACGGGTTGTCAGGGGTTTACACACAGGGTGGACAGCATGTAAAAACATTTTAAGAACTTTATTTTTGCAAATATCTCAAGCTATTAAAATACATTGGCAAAATCTATATTGCATAAAAGACAGTTTTTCTTGAAGTTTGTGCCAATATCTTAAGGTATGAGAATAAATCATTGAATACGTCTGAAATCAGTAACAAAATTTAACGCTGCGTGCACATTACCGTGTACAATGAATGCAATAAAAATGGATTTGTTTGACAAGAACACATGTTCATTAAATAAAAGTAATTCTGATGTATTTCACATTGCCATAAGCAGCACAAAAATCTGTCTTTTATGCACTAGTTGAAGTTTTTAAGAAAACTTGTTTAACGAAGTTATTTGAAATAAAGCACCACTTACTGTCGTGTTTAAATCCCTTTAAGGTAAAAGATGGAACCACAAAAAGTCATGTGTTCCTGCACCCTGATACTAAGTTGAAGTAAATGTGAGTTGAAGTAAATGTGAGTTGAAGTAAATGTGAGTTGAAGTAAATGTGAGTTGAAGTAAATGGCTACTGAATACAAACAAACTATGACAAAATCTCCATGTTTACATGTAAATTAAATATAATAATAACATGCTAACTGAATAGCACAAATTTCCTGACTAACAACGTGTTCATTAAAGAATCTTACAGTATCTGTGTCGCTGTTAACTTCATCGATGGATTGTCTCTTCTTGATAAATCGACCTGACGAGGTATACTGGGGCTGGACCCGCTGTTCAAAGGCAAAATCAGGTCATATAACAGTGAAAACATGTAATGAATGCATATGCAATTAGAACAAAAGAATCTAGCATCCTTCTCTGAATCTAATTATTATCTGTATAATATCTGTATATCATCATCATCATCATCATCATCATCATCATCATCATCATCATCATCATCATCATCATCATCATCATCATCATCATCATCGTCATCATCATTATCACTGTATCTATATTCATCATAATTGATTATCTATTCATCCTCATCAATATCATTACCATAACAGTACAATCAGAAAAGTAGACATTTATTAAGTGTCATTAACATAAATCAACATATCATTTGCCGACGAAGAGACATATAGACAGAGAGAGAGAGCTAACCCTCCAAGAGACATATAGACAGAGAGAGACTCAGAGAGAGCTAACCCTCCAATTATAAACAGGTAAAGGAAGTATCTTCGAATGAAAGGCCAGTAAGGGACTTACACCAAAAGTTACTGAGAGCTAAGGGATGACAGTGCACTAATTTTTTTCATATTATTTGGCTTTTCTTTCTATAAAGCCTTCATTTTGAAAGGAAAATCTTCTTTATTTACTTACAGAGACTCTGACTGACTGGCAACATATGCAATAACAAGAGGCCCATGAGGGCCTGAGTCGCTCTACTGCTAAAGAAGAATTTTCTCAAATTCAAGGGAAGATTATTGTGTACTTATTTCTCCGATACTGCTTATATTCAATAGCGTTCAAGTTCTCATTCATATAAAGATACTGTGCAAATTTGGAAATAACTGAATGAAAACTGTGGAATTAATTGCGTAAACAAGCAGGATTTCAAAAATTTCTCATTCATTGGGAAGTCATTCTGGACTTATTGCTTCGATATTGCTCTTTTTAAAAAGGGTTTGAGTCCTCATTGATACAAAGACACTGTGCAAGTTTGCCAAGAATTGGATGAAAATTATGGACTTTATCACATTAAAAACTGAATTTTCATTTTTTCTCAAATTCAAGGGAAGATAATTTTGGACACTGATGTAACCCATTCTCGATAGGGTTCAAGTCCTCATTAATATAAAGACACTGAACAAGATTGTAAAGAATCGGATGAAAACTGTGGACTTTATCGCGTTAACAAGAAAAAGGCTTACGCACGCACGGACGGACGGACAAACGGACAACGGAAACCACGCCATGACATAAGCTCTTCTGGCCTTTGGCCAGTAGAGCTAAAATGAAGTTCTTGTGTATATGGATGCATTACAATGGCTTAATACGTTCGTGAGAAACCATGTTTCTATCTAAAGTAACATTGACCTTGACCTTAATCATATCTTAATCATATGAGTCGCACTCTGAGAAAACTGGGCATAATGCATGTGCCTAAAGTGTCGTCCCTGATAAGCCGGCTAATCAGGGACGACACTTTCCGTTTTTATGACATTTTTCGTTTAAATGAAGTCTCTTCTTAGCAAATAATCCAATTAAGGCGGAAAGTGTCGTCCCTGATTAGCCTGTGCAGACTGCACAGACTAATCTGGGACGACATTTTACATACATGCATTATGTCCAGTTTTCTCAGAACACGACTCATATCCATCCCATGTGCAGTCCCTGGCCATAGGGATTCTACACATCAAGTTGCATTACAATAGCTCAATATGTTTTAAAGTTATTGAGTACTAACAAATCTAAAATCAGTGACCTTTATAGATCCGCTTATTCAGTGACCTTGATATATGCGCTTATAAGGCAGTTATGAACGTAGTGACAATACGATTGCTTATTTTTTTCATTCAGTTATTGAGCATAAATCATGCATCTATACTTAATAACTAAGATATTGGCCCTATCTGCAATCCCAAAATGAATATTTGATGCAAAACATGCCACATAAAACCCTAATGGAGGCTTGAAATAAGGTATTAACATACTTAATTTCATTTAAATAGAAAAATGCATTATTGAAAAAATGAGCAGAAACAATATGTCTGCAGTTACTAAAAAGACCATTCCCTACCCACAACTTATGCCATCCAAAGCTAGATTTGGATACAGGGTTTAAATGTGAAGCTTCATTAACCTAGTTTGGGTGCAAACACTGACACTCTGGTGTATAGAATAACTTGGCTTTTAATCAAGTCAAGCAATAAAGAGCCATAAAGCATCATACCATTTCCTTGTGATTGAGATCAATTTCTGCTACATTTACTAGCTCCAATGCCGTCTTGGAGCCATTTATTTCCTTTAAATCATAAACGCTGAAAGGAAAGTAACAACAAGAGCTACCCCTTGCGGTTGCAGACCGCTCATCTATTTTTCTTTTTAAAGGTGAAGGGACCTATCTAAATTTCAATCACAAAGGAGGTGTTAATATTACAAATCCAAGGGAAGTTAGCCATACTAGAATAGTATGGTTGGTTTACTTGCATTATCTCTCTTGAATATGTTTGCTACTCTCCAACTAGAGAAATTAGGTTAGGGTGTGAAATGGTGTATGGTAACCCATGGAACATGTGCTTATCAAATAAAGGTGTCTTCGTTTATTGTGTGTTTATCTAACTTTAACAGGAGGGAGGGGTGGTGTGGAGAGGGGTGTATAGTGTGGGTGTGGTCATTTATTTATTTGGGTGGAGTCTATTGTGGTATGTCAGGTAAGAGTTGTTTTGTCAAGGATATCAATCAAATCTAATCAATTGTGGTATGTCAGGTAAGAGTTGTTTTGTCAAAGTATCAATCAAATCTAATCATAAATAAAAAAGTTATGGCAATTTTAGCAAAATTTAATAATTTGACCTTGAGTCAATGTCATATAAAGGTCAAGGTAAAATTCAACTTGGCAGGTACAGTACCCTCATGATAGCATGAAAGTATTTGAATTTTGAAAGCAAAAGCCTTGAAACTTTAGAAGTAAAGTGGAGCTAAACACAAAATTTAACCATATATTTTAATTTACTAGTCAAAAAAGGGCCATAATTTCGTTAAAATGACAACCAGAGTTACGCAACTTGTTCTTTACTGTCCCCTTATGATAGTTTGCAAGTGTTCCAAGTATGAAAGCAATATGTATGATACTTTTGGGGTAAAGTGGACCAAAAACACAAAACTTAACATAATTTTCAATTTTCTAAGTATAAAGGGCCCATAATTCCGTCAAAATGCCAGTCGAGTTACATAATTTTGCCTGCACAATCCCTTTATGATAGTAAGTGTTGCAAGTACGAAAGCAATAGCTTTGATACTTAAGGAATAAAATGGACCTAACACAAAACTTAACCAAAATTGTCAATCTTCTAAGTATAAAAAGGGCACATAATTCTGTCAAAATGCACACCAGAGTTATCTAACTTTGCCTTCCCAGTCCCCTCATGTCATGATAGTAAGTAAGTGTACCAAGTATGAATGCAATAGCATTGATACTTATGAGAAAAAATGGACCTATTCGCAAAACTTAACCGGACGCCGACACCAATGCCAAGGTGATGACAAAAGCTCATAATTTTTTTTCAAAAAATAGATGAGCTAAAAAATATCTTATAAAAAACAAGAGCACTGCATAACAAATGCCACACTCGGCTGCAGGTGCAGTTTTGAATAAATGAAAGCTTGACAGAATTTTTTTTTAAGAAGTCACAGTGACCTTGACCTTAGACCTAGTGACCCAAAATTGGGTGTGGCATGTAGAAATCATCAAGGTGCAGCTACATATGAAGTTGCAAAGTTATAGGTTGAAGCACTTTGATTTCAGAGCCAATGTTCAAAACCTTGACAAAATGTTAAGGTTTAAGCACGACGCGAACGGCGGACACGAAGACGGACATGACGAGCTGGCTATGACAATACCTCGTGTTTTCTCTGATAACAGCTGAGCTAAAAATTAATTGAAAAAAGGATATCAGTAAAACTATATCAGTAAAACTGATGGATGCTCCCCAATGCTTTGTTGATAAATGGATTAATTGTGTAGAAAAAAGTGTGACCTTGAAAACATCTATTATTAGCCTCGGTGACCTTAACCTCAACCCCAGTGACCTCAAACCTCATCAAAAGGTAGAGGTCCATGCAAGGTACCTAAAAGCCAAATATGTAAGAGATCGTTGAAATATTGAAGGCACTATGAGAAACTGTAAGAAAAGTGTGACGGAAAAATGTATTATTAGCCTCAGTCACCTTTACCGCTGTGACCTAAAACCTCATCAAAAGGTAGATGTTTGTGCAAGGTACCTACACGCCAAACATGTAAGAGATTGGTAAAATATTGAAGGCCCTGTGAAAAATTGTAAGAAAATTGTCAGGGAAAAAAATCTTTTATCAGCCTCGGTGATCTTGACATTGACCGCAGTGACATCAAATTTCATCAGGAGGTAGAGGTCCATGCAAGGTACCTACATGCCAAATATGTAAGAGATCGTTGAAATATTGAAGGCGCTATGAGGAACTTTAACAAACATATGAGAAAACTGTACGAAAAGTGTGAAGGAAAAAATCTTTTATTAGCCTAAGTGACCTTGACCCCAGTGATCTCAAAGTTCCATGCAAGGTACATACATGTAAGAGATCAGTAAAATAGTTGAAATATTGAAGGCGCTATGAGAAACTGTAAGAAAAGTGTGACTGCAAAAATCTATTATTAGCCTCAGTGACCTTGACCGCAGTGACCTCAAACCTCATCAAAAGGTAGAGGTCCATGCAAGGTACATACATTTCAAGTATGTAAGAGATCTGTCAAATATTGAAGGCGCTATGAGAAACTGTAAGAAAAGTGCGACAGAAAAAATATAATATAAGCCTCAGTGACCTTGACCGCAGTGACCTCAAACCTTATCAAAAGGTAGAGGTCCATGCAAGGTACATACATTCCAAGTATGTAAGAGATCCATAAAATATTGAAGGCGCTGAGAGGAATTGTAAGAAAAGTGTGATGGAAAAAAATTATTATTAGCCTCTGTGACCTTGACCGCAGTGACCTCAAACCTCATCAAAAGGTAGAGGTCCATGCAAGGTACCTACAAGCCAAATATGTAAGAGATTGGTAAAATATTGAAGGGGCTGTGAAAAACTGTAATACAAAAGTGACGGAAAAAATCTACTATAAGCCTCTGTGACCTTGACCGCAGTGACCTCAAATCTCATCAAAAGGTAGAGGTCAATGGCAGGTACCTACATGCCAAATATGTAAGAATTTGGTAAAATATTGAAGGCGCTGTGAAAAAGTGTAAGAAAAAAGTGACAGAAAAAATATGATATTAGCCTCTGTGACCTTGACCGCAGTAACCTCAAACCTCATGAAAAGGTAGAGGTTCATGCAAGGTACCTACATCCCAAATATGAAAGAGATCGGTGAAATATTGAAGGCGCTATGAGAAACTGTAACATAAGTATGAGAAACTGTACGAAAGTGTGAAGGAAAAAATCTGTTATTAGCCTCAGTGACCTTGACCCCAGTGATCTCAAAGTTCCATGCAAGGTACATACATGTAAGAGATCAGTAAAATATTGAAGGCGCTATGAGAAACTGTAACAACAAGAGGGCCATGATGGCCCTGAATCGCTCACCTGACTATCCTTGCTACATCAACTTAAATTCTATCAGACCCATATACAATCCCAAGCAAGATTTGATTAATTAATACATTCTGATAATGAGACGTGATGAACAAACTGTGATCTCTTTCTTCTACACAAGGTCTTACTAAAATTGGCCTGGTGACCTAATTTTTGACCCCAGATGACCCATATACGATCCAAAATCAGATATTATCAAGACAAACATTCTGACCATATTTCATAAAGATCAGATGAAAACTATTACCTCTATTGTCTACACAATGTTTTTCTATGATTTGGCCCTAGTGAACTAGTTTTTACCCCAGATGACCCAAGTACCATCCCAACCCGGATTTGATCAAGATTAACATTCTGGCAAAATTTCATGATATTGGATGAAAACTGTGACCTCTACTATCAACTTAAGTTTTTTTTAAACTTTGAACTAGTGACCTAGTTTTTGACCCTAGATGACCCAAAAACAATCCACACCCAGATTTCATCAAGATAAACATTCTGACCAAATTTCATAAAGATTGGATGAAAACTGTGACCTCTATTGTCTACACAAGGTTTTTCTATTATTTGACCTAGTGATCTAGTTTTTGACCCAAGATGACCCAAATACAATCCCAACACAAATTTCATAAAGATAAACATTCTGACCATATTTCATAAAGATTCGATGAAAAACTGTGACCTCTATTGTCTACACAAGGTCTTTCTATTATTTGACCTAGTGAACTAGTTTTTGACCCCAGATGACCAAATTACAATCCCAACCCAGATTTCATCAAGATAAACATTCTGACCAAATTTCATAAAGATTGGATGAAAACTGTGACCTCTATTGTCTACACAAGGTCTTTCTATTATTTGACCTAGTGAACTAGTTTTTGACCCCAGATGACCCAATTACAATCCCAACCCAGATTTCATCAAGATAAAAATTCTGACTAAATTTCATAAAGATTGGATGAAAACTGTGACCTCTATTTTCTACACAAGGTTTTTCTATTATTTGACCTAGTTTTTGACCCCAGATGACCTAATTACAATTCCAACCCAAATTTCATCAAGGTCAACATTCTGACTAAATTTCATAAAGATTGGATCAAAACTTTGACCTCTACTGTATACACAAACAAATTGTTGACGGACAAAGGCACACACACACGCACAACGGACGCACGGTCACATAAAAAAAAGGTGACGGAAGTAAGGACAAACTGGCAACTATATGCTCCCCATTTATATATATATGGGGAGCATAAAAATACATCACACAAACAAACAATATCTCAAAACATTAATCATTTAGTTTATACCTGCAAGCATTATGAACACAAGGGTTGGAAATGAAATGAAGCCTTTAAATTTTTATAAAGTAAGCAAGGTATTTAAACTAAATTTAACTTTTTATGGGACTACAAATGCGTTAAAATACTTATCTAAGTGGTAAATGATTTATTATGTCACACGTACAATATTTCAATTCTTAAACATTGTTTACACCTACGGACTAGATGTGTTTTTTTAAGAAGTGAAGATTCCGTTTACAACAAATCCCAGGCATGCTTACCGTAACATTCCCCTGGCTGCAAGCATGTGTATGATTCTACCTGAATTGTCTGCATGGAACGCACAGATATCACGTTCAATATTTAACATCTCATCAGAAAGAGTGCTGTTCTTTGGCTGAAATTTAAATATGTATTGAACTCTTGAATCGGTAATATATACGATTGGGGTAATTGGCTACATTGAAATGGTGATAGAACAAGCATGAAAGAATTTCTTATTAATCCACTCAGAAACACAATTTGACGCATTTGAAGTCCTTTAGAAAATCAAATTAAAGTCCTTTTTTAATATATTCATGTTTGAAACACTTCATTTCAAAACCTCAGATACTGATGCGCAGCAAACAGCATAAAACTTGAACCGGCTGCGAGGTTACTGACAGGCTGTTCTCATTTTATGCTGTGTGTGCGTCATAGCCTTTTTCACTTTGCTTTTGAGTGGGAAAGGATTCTACTGGATTACTTTTATTTTCTTCTGACTTATATACAGCTCTTTTGTTAACATGGCATGTCTATGGCAGCATTCCATAACATAGCATGTCTATGGCAGCATTCCATAACATGGCATGTCTATGGCAGCATTCCATAACATGGCATGTATAGGCAGCATTCCAGCCTTTAAGTTATCGTTTATGCAGCTTTCAAGCAAATAGCAGATCGAAGCAGAAGACATTTTATCACACTTTTACAGAAAATTCGGTTGATAAAATATCATCTATAATCAACGGCAGGAAATGACGTCAATATTTCGACCAAATGACGTCATAAATCTAGCGAAATAATCAAGTCAAACTAATTTGTTTAATTAAATAGGTTTACAAAATAAAAAGTGGAATAAATAGAATAATATATTAGTGTTGATTATAGATCAGATTTATCATGCTTGGCACGAAAACGAAAAAGCACTCGCCAAGACTTGTGCTTTTTGTTTTCTAAGCCTCGCATGATAAACCTGATCTATAATCAACACTAACCTATTATTCTCTATTTATAAATACAACAGAATGCTAGGTGAAAGGAGCAAAAAAAATAAGTGAAATAGTGCATGATAGGACTAGGGCATGTGGACCTACTTCATTGTAATAATAAGTTGCTCCTGAAGATTATCTTAATCTTCATCTACATTGTTCATTGCTGCAGGCAAGCTTGATTAATATGCGACAAGTAGTGAGAGAATAATGATAAAGAAAGAAAAATAGTAAAGTAAGAGGAGCTTGATAGTGAAGTGAAAATGGCTTTTGAAACCAGAATAAAACCAGAACAGCCTGTGAGTCACTCGCAGTCTTTTCAGGTTTTATGCTGTTTGCTACTCATCATTAACTAAGGGTTGGAAATGAAACATTTAGTAAGAAAGGTATTTAATCAAATTGAACTTTCTAAGGGACTACAAATGTGTCGAAATACGCATCTAAGTGGTAAAGGGTTAATGGACAGAAGGAAAGCAACGCAAAGTCACCAGCTACTTTTTATTCCCTCTCCTTCATGCCTCCCCAGCTGCAGTATTCGCCAAGAGGTTTGAACCTCAACCAGCACAGCCACAAGGGGCTCTTAGGAGCAACTTTATACGTTTTTAATCCTTTACCACTTAGATACATATTTATGCATTTGTTGTCCCTAAGAAAGTTTAATTTAATTGTATACCTTTTTAACTTGATTCAAATTTTAAGAGCTTCATTTCCAACCCTTAGATACTGATGAGCAGCAAACAGCATAAAACCTGAACAGACTGCTAGTTGCTCGCAGGCTGTTCTGGTTTTATTCTGTTTGCACATACTCATTTTCAATTTGCTTCTGAGTTGGAAAGGGTTAAGACCTGATCAAACACAAGCTTAAACACCTTTAATACCTTTATCATATCACATACGGCGGCAACTTCAAATAGTTCCCTGTGGCCTTTAGGGGAGTAAATGCAGTGATATGGGAACCCTCCTATCTTAATGTCATGATCCATGCATTTGACCTTGAACAGTACTGGAGGTCGCTCTAAAACAAACACATAACAAAACAACAGGGTCATGGGATTTTTCTCAGTTTGGTATGTTGCTTTACATTAACCCTTTGCATGCTGGGAAATTTGTCGTCTGCTAAAATGTCCTCTGCAGAATTTCAAAAATTAGCATTTTCTTAGATTTTTTCAAAGAATACTATCAGACTAGCAAACAGTTTGGATCCAGATGAGACGCTACATTCTGTGGCGTCTCATCTGGATCCAAACTGTTTGCAAAGGCCTTCAAAATTCGGTTCCAGCACTGAAAGAGTTAATATACATTTATTTTCATGAGCATTTGGGTGAATAGAAAAATCAAAGTGTCCCTGTTTTAAGTGATGGTATAACAAATAAGAAAATTGAAATAATTATAGCTCTATTTTATACTGACAAATGTCAATTTGTTCAAAACCTGCCTTATTTTGTTTTATTGAGAATTGAACAATAATATTCCACAAAACATTTTGATTATATATAGCCGAATCATGCATTTTTTGCAATTGCAATAAAAACATCAGTCTGCAGGCTTAGAACACTTATTGCATTATATATATATTTTATTTTTATTGATTTATGTGTAGAAATTGTATTACAAACAGGGTGAGATGTATTAATATTAAATTACAAATAACACAGCATTAATTCATGCTTTATATTCTTAATATTACAAGTTATATAGACAAACAACCTTTTATCTTTATGTTGATTGGAAGCCCCTGAGGCATGTGCCCGTCTTCTGCAAAGTTGATGCCAGATGTTCTAGATGCGTTTATATCATGATCAAATAGTTTATACTGAAATATATGTTAATATCAAAACACATAATTTACTCGACTTACATAGCTGTGTTTGAAAGTGTTTCTTGGTCAAATTGCAAACATACTGAGTATTATAATTTTTTTGTTTTGTTCAGGAAAAAAATTACCTTGAACAGTTTTGCAGTTTGTTGCTGTTTGATTAGAAAATTGTAAAAAAAGCTATATGCAATGATTTTGAGAACATTAAACTTACATAATTCATGTTAATTAGGCAATTCAATGCAATTATTTTGATTCCATAAAAACTAAAAAGCATTTACTTTATTTTTCCAGAGTTTTCTTCTCAAACCAGCCTAGGTCAACCATGTCTACATAATATTCTACCATTTATCAAATGCGCCTTGTTCTGAGAAAACTGGGCTTAATGCATGCCCGTAAAGTGTGGTCCCAGATAAGCCTGTGCAGTTAGAAACTTTCCACCTTAACTTGATTTTCGGTAAGGAGGGACTTCCTTGAAACTAAAAAATATGATAAAAGCGGAAAGTGTCGTCCCGGATTAGCCTGTGTAGACTTCACAGGCTAATCTGGGGCGACACTTTACGCACATGAATTAAGCCCAGTTTTCTCAGAACGCAACTCAATTGATTTTTGATGCCATGAACAAGCCTTTGATCAGTTTTTCAGAAAAATAATTGTATCTTTGTTAAAACGCATGTCTTGGTCGTAAAAAGATGACACAGACTGTTTATCTAATGCCATAGGTACATTCTTGTTGAAAAGATACAGTAAGAATGGTCGATTAAATGTTTAGGAAAAACAAAAACAAAGTGCAATCGCAAGGCCCTGGCATTATGTAATTTATGATAAAAAAACACAACAAATAACTACTTAAAGGTCGCTGTGGTGTAGTGGATATGGTGTCCGCCTAGCGATCGGGAGGTCACTGGTTCGATCCCCACTGCGGGAGCGTTCTTTAGATTTCCCCCATAGACACCAAGTACTGGTTCTAGTCCCAGGAAACGGACTCGAGAGCGTTTCAAATAAGCCTAAGGCTTTCTATGCAATCGAGCTAAAATAAATATGTTTAAACTAACTACTTAAAAACATTATACAATTGTGAAACCTTGATCGTATGTGTGGTAACAATTGTAAGATTTTTTTCTGTAAAAGTTTGATGAAAATGGCATGCAAAATATAGGTAAAGTTTCATAAATAAATTTTTATATTTACTTTTAAAAAGGGTAATAAGGCCTTAACAATAATGTCAGTAAACTGTGACAATATGCACTAGAGCACTTGGGTATATAGGATCTGGTACGAGTTTGTGTACCATAATTTAATCGAGTTGTGTTAACAGTCTTTCTCCAAATATGCCTCTTCATATATAATGAGAAACCTTGCATGAGATTTTAGCATACAGAGTAGCTCCTGGCTAGAATGCATGAATGCACAGGCTGGTCTGGAGCTACCCTGGTTGCACATGGCATAATACCCCTTTTTACTTTGATACTTATAAAATGTACTTACATGTTCTAGTATGTACTCGAAGCTATAGAACTCCACTTGTCCAGATATGAACATGATGATCAAAGTACCATGTGTTAGCATGGCATTAGTTACACCCCTGTCCAAACACCTGAAACAGTATTTGAGTCGCGTTCTGAGAAAACTGGGCTTAATGCATGTGCGTAACGTCATCCCAGATGAGCCTGTGCAGTCCACACAGGCTAATCAGGGACGACACTTTTCGCCTTAACTTGTTTTTTGGTAAGGAGGGACTTCCTTGAAACTAAAAATACCATAAAAGCGGAAAGTGTCGTCCCTGATTAGCCTGTGTGGATTGCACAGGCTAATATGGGATGACACTTTACGCACATGCATTAAGTCCAGTTTTCTCAGAACAGGACTCATTTATATATTGGTTTTCATTGGGTTTTTAGGAAATATCATTTTTAATACGTGAATTTTTAGTTTAGTTTTAAAATCGTTATATTTGATTGAATCAAAAGCCTACAGCTTATTGGGAAACCGGTCACTAGGTGGACACCATATCCACAACGCTACATCAAAAAAGATAATTCATCATTTGAACAGTCTCATCAATATTGGATTCTTCACCTTGAAATTTTCCAGTTTAATAACAATGAACTGGTAAGCAGGATATGCCTCTGGAGAATACAACATAAATACCAAATAAACATCATTTACATTCATCAGTAATAATGCTGTTTACAAATATTTGTTTCATTATTATATATGGACTAGAACATGAACAAATACATACGTAGTAAGGTGTGTTTGCGTCACTAGAATATCAGCTTATAATATTATTAGCATGTGGTCATTTCTTTGATCACTCTAATATAAATTGGTATTTAACAATATAGAAAAATGCCTTTTTTAAAAATTGTACAGATGTAATACAGTTTCAATAATCTAATGTCGTAAAGTCCTTACCAAGCATAACAACTTAAGCATCTTTGTGAATTCTAAAACCTTTCTTGAGGCAGATAGAAATCCAAGCAACTGCAAGTTCAGAATTATATAGTGTTCAATGTTGTGTCTCACCTGTTTACCAATCTCAAACATGCCCACAAATTGCAGGGGAAATGTAACAGATGCAGCTGTGTCTCACCTGTTTACCAATCTCAAACATGGCCACAAATTGCAGGGGAAATGTAACAGATGCAGTTGTGTCTCACCTGTTTACCAATCTCAAACATGGCCACAAATTGCAGGGGAAATGTAACAGATGCAGTTGTGTCTCACCTGTTTACCAATCTCAAACATGGCCACAAATTGCAGGGGAAATGTAACAGATGCAGTTGTGTCTCACCTGTTTACCAATCTCAAACATGGCCACAAATTGCAGGGGAAATGTAACAGATGCAGTTGTGTCTCACCTGTTTACCAATCTCAAACATGCCCACAAATTGCAGGGGAAATGTAACAGATGCAGTTGTGTCTCACCTGTTTACCAATCTCAAACATGCCCACAAATTGCAGGGGAAATGTAACAGATGCAGTTGTGTCTCACCTGTTTACCAATCTCAAACATGGCCACAAATTGCAGGGGAAATGTAACAGATGCAGTTGTGTCTCACCTGTTTACCAATCTCAAACATGCCCACAAATTGCAGGGGAAATGTAACAGATGCAGCTGTGTCTCACCTGTTTACCAATCTCAAACATGGCCACAAATTGCAGGGGAAATGTAACAGATGCAGTTGTGTCTCACCTGTTTACCAATCTCAAACATGCCCACAAATTGCAGGGGAAATGTAACAGATGCAGCTGTGTCTCACCTGTTTACCAATCTCAAACATGCCCACAAATTGCAGGGGAAATGTAACAGATGCAGTTGTGTCTCACCTGTTTACCAATCTCAAACATGCCCACAAATTGCAGGGGAAATGTAACAGATGCAGTTGTGTCTCACCTGTTTACCAATCTCAAACATGCACACAAATTGCAGGGGAAATGTAACAGATGCAGTTGTGTCTCACCTGTTTACCAATCTCAAACATGCCCACAAATTGCAGGGGAAATGTAACAGATGCAGCTGTGTCTCACCTGTTTACCAATCTCAAACATGCCCACAAATTGCAGGGGAAATGTAACAGATGCAGTTGTGTCTCACCTGTTTACCAATCTCAAACATGCACACAAATTGCAGGGGAAATGTAACAGATGCAGTTGTGTCTCACCTGTTTACCAATCTCAAACATGCCCACAAATTGCAGGGGAAATGTAACAGATGCAGTTGTGTCTCACCTGTTTACCAATCTCAAACATGCCCACAAATTGCAGGGGAAATGTAACAGATGCAGTTGTGTCTCACCCGTTTACCAATCTCAAACATGCCCACAAATTGCAGGGGAAATGTAACAGATGCAGTTGTGTCTCAACTGTTTACCAATCTCAAACATGCCCACAAATTGCAGGGGAAATGTAACAGATGCAGTTGTGTCTCACCTGTTTACCAATCTCAAACATGCCCACAAATTGCAGGGGAAATGTAACAGATGCAGTTGTGTCTCACCTGCTTATCAATTTCTAACATGCCCACAAATTGCAGGGGAAATGCAGAGAAAACTGCCAGCACTACAGAGCCAATTGCATTCTGAAATGAGAATGAAACGAGAACTAGGTATTGAACAGTCTCTAGGTGGAAAACTTGAACATGAAGATGACTGTTGTCCACAAAATTTAACCCATTTATGCCTAGCGTCTAGCAAAACGGCCTTGACAAACAGCGTAGACCCAGATGAAATGCCGCATGATGCGGCGTCTAATCAGGGTCTACGCTGTTTGCTTAAAGGAATTTTTGTAAGAAATATTCTCAATATAGAAAAATATATACTAGACATCCCTAATTTTGGAAATATCTTGATCCAATATATTTAGAAGGATGGGAGAGTCCACTAGGCATAAATGGGTTAAGGGCAGATAACTCAGGAATGTGCATTCACATAACTCAGATATCTCAGAAATGTGTAAGTCAGTGAGATGAAAGTGTCAACCATATCTACAATTTATGCAGATGATATATTTTAGTATTTTGTATTTGAGTTGTGTTCTGAGAAAACTGTGCATTATGCATGTGCATAGCTTATGTTACTCAGGGATGACACTTTCCAACTAAACTGGATTTTTGCTGAGAAGAGACTTCATTGAAATGAAAAATGCCATAAAATGCATTATGCCCAGTTTTCTCGAAACGCGACTCATATAATCTGTTGAGAGATGTGTAAGTAGTTTGTTCCTGTGGAAGAACCAACAGGAAAACAGACAGACATACAGAAAGCTCCCTCCTTTCATTTGTATAAGTATAATTTTGGTTGAAAAAATAGACAAATACTGCTGAGATGACAGATTATTTATTTAAATGAGCCTTGTTCTGAGAAAACTGGGCTTAATGCATGTGCGTTAAAGCTTATCAGGGACAACACTTTCCGCCAAAACTTGATTTTGGGTAAAGAGGGACTTCCTTGAAACAAAAAAACCCATAAAAGCAGAAGGTATTGTCCCTGATTAGCCTGTGCATACTACCCAGGCTAATCTGGGATGACACTATACACATGAATTATGCCCAGCTTTCTCAGAACATGACTCAAATAAAAATTTTAGATACCTCACATGCCGTAATTGCACATAAACAATGTGTTTGATCAGTAAACTTTTAATTGTCCACAAATATTTTACAAAGATACGAGAGGAAGAACTAAAAAAAAAATATACTTTAGGCACAGAAACATCCATCAAAGCAATTACAAAGATAGCTCAAGGGTCATACCTCATCAATATCTGTGTTGATTTTGGTTATTATCAAACTTGGGATAATATTCTTCAAAAACTAAAAAATAAAGAATAGACTAAGAACAGAGAAATAAGTCCATACATCAGACCCATTCTCAGTATCTGTTTTCCCCAATGCCCAAAATTTTCATATTTAATAATGCTCTGTGCAAAACCCATACATTCTTCAGGTACAGTTTTATTGATGATGCCCTTAAAATGACAATATGATAACCTGACTACAGATTTAACCTCCTAGAAATATCATATCAAGGACTGTTGAAATCGGACTAACTTCCCTGACATTGTTTTCTTATGGCTTTTAGGTTTGGAACTTGATTGTTGGGCTAGAGACATTTGAAGTATTGTACTAGTAATAAATAACTAATGAATAAAGAAGCTATAGTCAGGATAATCGGATTTACGTCATTATTTGACCTTTGACTTCTTACTGTGACCTTGACATTTGAGAATCAAGGGTATTACATGCAACAGGTGTTCATTACTATGTAAATATTTATTTTTTCAATATCCTGAATGATAAAGTTACAGTCAAGATTAAATTTTTTATTGCCAAAATTTCCCTTCAAGATTGACCTTGACATTTGAATTAAGGGGACCAGTGCATCACACTGCCTTCACATTGTACACATTTTCAGTAGGTTATATATATAATTGCATGGCGAATGATGAAGTTACAGTCCGGACAACCTATATTATACCCCAATGAATCTTTTGACCTCTTAGTTTGACAATGAGCTTCAATCAAACCACAAGCTTGGGTAGATACATGCACAGATGCTCAACCATTTTGACACCTTTTTAAAGCTTACCCAAAGGGGACCCAACAAAAAGGTTCCAATCATTGTTACAGCCCCTATGCAGCACTTTGATACTTACAAACATAGGAAATCTAGGCCTGTAAGCAAGATTGACCGACTTCACAAAGAACACTGTGTTTGGTTCAGCCCATGCTAGGTATCTGCAAGCAAACAAGTCAAGTTATTCCACACAGAGACATAATTTATTGATCAAACGCCATTTATTGATCAAACGCCATTTATTGATAAAACGCCATTTATTTCACAAGGTCGAAACCTGATAGTTATCTCAGATTATTTCCATATGAAAAAACTCATTCAAATACGTTTCCACATTTGATAATTCATAAATACATTTTTAGATTGGGATATGTTCTTAACAAGGCTAGGATCAACTTTAGTTTTAAGCAACTTACTCAAGAATACATGGATAAATACCCTTTTATGCAATGTCAAGGTTTTTATATATATATAATTAGTATATTTGTATTAAGTTTCATATCAAATGCTCAATAGTTTTTTATTTTATTTTACTTTATTCAATTTTCCTTCATTGTTAATTTGTTTTATTTGTGACGACCATGACCAATCAACCTTAAATGAAACTAGAGCTTTGTCACAGACGTGACAAATACCTCCACATGCCGCATTGACACAGAATATTTTGCATGTTGTCTTCAGAAAAAACATGGGAAACTATGCTCAATGTTTAAAACGCACAGAGTGACCCCATGACCTAGTTTTTGACCCTGCATGGCCTGTGTTTGAACTTGACGTACACATCATCTAGATACAACTTCTGACCAAGTGTGGTGACTATCGGATAAAAACTACTTGAAATAAAGTGCGGACACCATGCTGAATGTGTACAACGTACTAAGTGACCCCGTGACCTAGTTTTTGACCCGGCATGACCCATATTCGAACTTGACCAAGACATCATCAAGATACAACATCTGAACAAGTTTGATGAAGATTGTTTCTAGAGTACTGGGGTAAGTGAGAAGAAAAGACATTGATCAGGACCACCATCCATCACCCATACAATCCCAGTTCCCAATTTAACCCTTTCAGTGCGGGAACCGAATTTTGAAGGCCTTTGCAAACAGTTTGGATCCAGATGAGACGCCACAGAATGTGGCGTCTCATCAGGATCCAAACTGTTTGCTATTCTGATAGTATTCTTTGAAATAAATCGAAAACATGCTAATTTTAGAAATTCAGCAGAAGACATTTTAGCAGACGACAAATTTCCCAGCATGCAAAGGGTTAAGGCTCATATGTATGAAGTTCATTGTATAAGTATAGAGTTATAAAAAAGACAAAAACTGTCTTATGCAGTCCATTTCCTTTGAATAAGGACTTTCCACATAACACATATATAATCATGTTAATAACATAAATGATGTTCAAGTATGACAACAACCACAAAAGTGCTATAGACACTTATCACCCCCAAAACACAAAATTCCTTACATAACAATCATTTACACATAAAGCAGTGAAAGTTTTAGCAAAACTGGAACAATAGTGGGAAATAACAGACAAAGGGCCATAATTTTGCCAAAATCTTCTTTAATATGACAATATTCATATTAAGATCAATCAACTTTTAATGTTTGAGCAGGATTCGCCTAGCATATCAAGGAACTTAAGACACAAGCTTCAGGCTACTGTATCTTCTACAATAGAAAAACAGGAAGAGAGACATCACTCTGCCAAATATCCTTGCAGCATAATTCTTTTATTATTATCGTCTTTCCACTAGACCAATTAACTGGGAAAGATCGCCCAGTTGTTGAATAGATATTCATAACACAAACTTCTGGATGAATGTACAAAACGTAAGTACAGGCATATGGAAGTATGAACCAACAGACAGACAAGTGCATCTGTGGGCATATAAAAAGCGTTTAACATGAGAACAGACAGAGGCAGATTGATGCTTGATTGACCAACAGACAGTGGAATAATTATAGATGAAACATTTTCAGGCTCTTACAGGAAAAACATTTAACTTCTCAGGTTGTTTGTTCTAACGCCCAAGCAGTTTCACAACATATCACATTGGAAAAAATCAAGATCCGTCTGAAGAAAATCAAACAATGTGAAACGAGAAAACAACTAAACTACATATTTGTTTGTAGTTACTTTAACAGAAGTGGTTCCATATGATATAATACACAGGGGTTAGGCCAAAAAAAAAGTCTGTTTCGGTTCGCCCGATCGTGTCTCCCGAATCAGCGCCAACCCTAAACATTTTATTGGGGTCGCCAATAAAAAACAAGAGGGCCATGGTGGCCCTGTATCACTCCACTGTTTTTTTTTTATGCAAAAAAAGCGTGCAATGCGCATGGGTTGAAATGTACTCAACACATGTGACTTTCTCTTTCTATCCCTCGTCCCACTGGGCGCTTAAAGTTGGAACGGTGATAATTTTTTATACATGGAAAACGTTACTACGGTGTTAACTAAACAGACTAAAAAGTCAGGGAATTGTCGCACAGGTCCTTTGCTTATAACGTAGGTACATTTATCTCTCCAAAAGATATTGTCGTTCTTTCTATTTCACATATTTTTTGCTGAAGATCAAATCTACTACGCATGTTCTACAAGATTAATGAAAGTTCCTTCATTCAATCATGAATCTTTTTCCAAAATTCCAAAAAGTGTTTGTAGGTTTCAAAGTTTCTGTTACTTATATAGTTCATGACATAAGCAAAATACCTAATGACGTAGATCACCTGAACTTTACTTCATTCTTGAGGCATAAGTGAGTGTAGTAGGATTGTTAACGTGGTGAAGAAATTGTTTATTGTACAAAGAAGATATTTGCCTGAGGAAACATAAAGTTATGAGTTTTTCAGGTTCATGAGGTGCCGAAAGGCAGTAGGAATGATAACTTTGTAGAGGTTATTTGTTAAACAAAGTAAATGTTTATGAGACAAAAAATTGAGTTATAATTCATCAAGATGTTGTGATCATGGAAACACTACTTGCATATGGCGTGAGGTTTAAAGAGATATCATGACAAACAATTAGCTTGACCTAACTTTCCTTTACTTTTTCCATCTGACATTGGTTACCTGTCATGTTTGTTTTTGAAAAATACTACGATTGCCATATATTGAAATAAGGTATCTAACCTATTCTCTGATAGGTTGCTAGTAATAGACTTAGCGGCAGTCATGTTATAAACTAGGGGATTGTTCACGACATTGGTAGAATATACATTTAATAGATACATCTTTTTTAAGTTGGATTCTCCTTACTTTTTTGCTACTGAATATTAAAATCACTTAATTTCAATGTAACAATTTGTTGTTAAGTTTATCTTGAACAAATATTTTTTGCAATCTGTTTATAAATCATCAAATGATGTAATCCAATTTTTGTTTTTGATAAATAAAACAAGAATTTTGAGAATATTAACATAAAAGAATAATACTAACCATTTGGTGAAAACAAACAAAACAATACAATTTTTTTTATAAAATGTTATATACAAACAAGGTTAATGGACTAAATATAAACAAACACACTTGAGTGTTCTTCTTGTGTTAATGATGTATGAAACTGAGTTAAATTAATATATATAATTTGTTTACCTTTCAATTTCTTGCATTTCACATCTTTAGTTCAATGCTATTTCAATTAACTGAACAGCGTGACAAACATAATAAAGCAGAATATGCATATGAATCTGATTATACACAGATCCACTATCATATAAATCAAATCATGTTTGTCTATTTCCATGTTTGAAAGATCCTCTTTGTCGCGTAATCGTTCATTGTTCATGGACGACACATAGTTACTAACAATGTTCATCACTCTTAAATC
The DNA here is from genome assembly GCF_020536995.1 of Dreissena polymorpha. Classification (NCBI taxonomy): domain Eukaryota; kingdom Metazoa; phylum Mollusca; class Bivalvia; order Myida; family Dreissenidae; genus Dreissena; species Dreissena polymorpha. Next base: position 83,731,952 of record NC_068359.1, read on the forward strand.
ATTGGTGTATAGCCTATCATTTGATTTCTCGTCATGCGCGTATTGCCATGATGATGAGATTTGCATTAACTACCATTTTGCTGTATCGCGCATGGGACAAGTTTGTCCCTTTCTATTTATGTTAATTTCTCTGCATAATGTGGGATGAAAAATTCAACAACACCATATATCAGTTTCTAGTCCAATGTAATGTCTAACATAACTAATATCTTCCAGTTATACAAATACAGTCTGATAAATAGCTACATGATTAGATCTTTCTCGACCCGTACACCTCAAGATCTCAGCGTGGTCTGCCTTCTCATGACCAAACATTTACATCATTAAACTGAATTTTAATTTTGATTGGTCAAATGCTGAACGTACTTATTGCTGGTTGGTTAAATTGCACCCTGGGACTGGATAAACTAAATCGTTCAAGTTTTTACATGAAGTACGTTTCCCGGTGCAACGCTTTGAAAAATCAATGCAACTTTGTGTGTCCAAGACAAACAAAACACTACCGCCCAAATCCCTATGTCCCCTCTATTGTTGTTAAACATGCACCATATCTAAATATACTATTCTTTAATCTTTCATCTATTGATAAAGTTTTCCAATATTTTGAACCAGTATGTTCATGAAATAAGCCCAGATATTTTAAATCTTATGATGATCAAATCCTCCTACAATTTCCTATCATATTATTAATATATATCTGTAATTAAATGTCTATCGATCATTTGTTATACTATATAAATATAACCAATTAATGTATTTATCTCTACGGGGTTATTACGTCACATCTTCTAAATTGTTTTACTTCGCGAGTAGACTGAACTCCCAATTTGCAAACAGAAACACTGGTTTCCTTGACACAAATTCACTGTGCACATTTCTAAACAAAATATGTGTTTCTTGTATCTAAAACGTAGTCTTTTTCGTTGACAAACACATTTCATTATTCCTATCAAACTATATGATGTCAGTCGTTAATTCGATTGATATTTGTCATTTCAATAATCTTAATTTTCGCTTCACAACGGCGCCATTTGCATACGAAATACAAAATACATTTTATGAAACCGATTTTAATTGGGAAATGACAGCCAATTATATCGCTAGTTTTAAAAATGCTTAGGCAGAATTAATCAGTGTCAAATGCGGAGAGATTTCGCGGGCCGCGGATATATTAAGCATATGTTCATTTTTGTGACCCCTGGGGCAGGGTCAAATTTGACCCCAGGGGCATAATTTGAACAAACTAAGTATAGAACTATTAGATGTCACTACATACCGAATTTTGTAGCCCTAGGACCTACGTTTATGGACAAGAAGATTTTTAAAGTTTGCACAAAATAGGCTTTATATAAGCATTTGTTCAATTTTGTGACCCCCGGGGCAGGGTCAAATTTGTCCCCAGAGGCATAATTTGAAGAAATTTGGTAGAGGACTATTAGATGTCTCTACATACCCAATTTGATAACCCTAGGCCTAATGGTTATGGACGAGAAGATTTTGAAAGTTTGCACAAAATAGGCCTTATATAAGCAAATTTTCAATTTTGTGACTCCCGGGGCGGGGTCAAATTTGACCCCAGGGGCATAATTTGAACAAATTTTAAAGAGGTTCAGCCAAGGAACATTCCTGAGAAATTTCATCACAATTGGACCAGTACTTTAGGAGAAGAAGATGTTTAAAGAAAAAAGTTAAAGCACGGACGCACGACGGACACAGGACCTTGACATAAGCCCCGCTGGCCTCTGGCCAGTGGAGCTTAAAATAATAAAAAAAATAATTTCACTTTCGTTCATATAAGATGTTATATCAAGCAAACAAAGCATATACATGTATACATGTATTTCGTATTAAAAGCTTTAGTAGCGTTCCATTTTAGTACCCCCCCCCTTCAAAAAATAAAAATAAAATCCCTACCTACCGACCCTGTTTTTTCCCCAAGGAGACCCCAGACAGACATTTTTTTTGGCCTTACTTAAAATTTATACATGATCCATTAATTTATAATCTATTATTATTTCCAGTTTTATAAGTTAGTGTAAAAACATGTTCTAAATGGCACTGTAGTTGCATACTTGAATCTGATCACTGGCGACAAGAAGATCTGTCTGTCACACCGACCTGTGTCAAGGTCACACACCTGTAGGCATTCCCCGACTGTGTGAGACTGCAGCGTTATCAACCAGGGTCGATTCTCTGTGAGGTGGAAGTTATCCTAGAATGAAATCACACCATTTAAAGGCACACATCATTATTAAAAATGGTAGTTTTTTTCGTAATTCTATGCTCCACATTTGTTTACAAGAAAATATCTGTGAAATAAAATGGGTTGTTTGCTTACTGTGAAAAGGCACTTTAACATGAGAGCTTGAGATTATTATCCATGCATTATTTTTAAATCACAGTAATATTGTACTTAACATGAAACAATGCAGTGTGAAAATAAGAGTATAAAAACAATTGGTTTGCAATGAACATCAATTGTGTGTCGATGAAAATATAATTATATGATTACATCAAAGGCAACAACACATACTTGTAGCTTCTATATACTTTTAAATGTATAAGTCACCAATGTCAAGTCATGCTATAGAGTAAATTAAACAATACATGGAATAGTTACAAGAAGCTAGTCTTTGGAGAGATAACACCAGTCACATGAAAAATACATTGGCAATTGGGTAATATTCATAGTTGAATTACAAGAGTAACAAGGTATGAAATGGGATAAACTTAGTTAATAAAAAGTTGATCATTGTGCATCATCAAAATGTAAAGTTTTGAAGGTTTTTTTTTTTAAATTTATGCCCAGGGGTTCATGAGAGAAAGTATCAATGTGTAGAAAAAGTTGAGGAATTGACGGATGGATGCACATAACAATATCCCAATAGTTCTCTATAGACATGATGTGCTCAGGTGAACTAACTCACACAAAATTAAAACAAACTTCAATAACGTTTTTATATACCTCCCTTCATTTAACTCTGTAATCAGCTGTACACTGATTTTGAAAGATTTTCTGTAATTTTCAAAAAAAGTAAATTTTGATAAACACTTTCTACATTATATCATACATGGAAGCAGCTGTAAATGAGGGCATCTTCTGTTTTTGGACCCATGACTGAGAAAACCTTTCTGGGAGAGGCACCTTTTCCATACCTGGTTGAAATAAAAAAAAGTGTTATTACTATGAAATCACTTTGAAGTGTATAGTATATTTTGTTCATACTTAAGGGTTTTAACGTGACACAACACTTGTATTTGCTGTTTTCTGGTTTGGCAGTTGTGATGCCTTCAGAATATAATAATAACAAGACATGATTGATAATATAATGTTGGTGTAATAGATATTTATATTTTGTCCATTTATTTAAACATTTACAAATGTTAAACATGACAGGGACAATATTGTGAACAATACAATTTATCTGGTAAATACCTAATATCCTGTTTGATTGGTAATGAAATGTTTATTTACAATACTTTACTATTTATTGTGCACACATTTTTATCTTATAAGTTGATGCGCAAAGTACATTGATGCAATGCTGTTCTGAGTGACAAAAAATCATAGTGAAATCGTAAATACACGCAGATACATGTATCTGTCATGTGATCAACTGATTGCACAATAGTTAAATGACAGCAACTTTGCCAGTTTTCTTTATAAGAGAACTTCTTTATCTGTTATTTTGGCATCAAAAATAGGGCGAGCTTTAAACATTGTTGCCAGGAATACATGTTTGGTATAAAAGTATTATTTGGACCACAGCTTAAATTATTATAGAACAAACATACCCATAAAAGCATTCATGGTAATTTGAGGTTAACAACCTTCCACTGAAAAGCAAAATAGACAACATAAAAATGAATATCAATTTCAATGTGCATGTACTATTAAAATAACATTGTTACATTTTAATGTTAAAAAATTGCATTAATAATTGTGTGATTTACAATTTCTTGTATTGGAAAATAGGCCACATATAATAAATTTTTGAACTGAAATAAAACAAATATACTCCCTTTTATAAGGAAAATATAAAAGCATTTGGTGATAAGGCTGTATTTTATCCATGTGTTAAATCTTGGTTAAAATCCTGATGGATTATTTAAATTGTGAATCTTTTTTGCATTAATAAAAATATAATTTTGATAATGTCAATAAAAACAATAACAAAAATTGAAATGATCAATAACAACAACACACTTGCCACATTACCTTTCATAATGAAATGATGTTTTCGACCTTTTGCTCCAAACCTTTTGAAATTTTCTGTTACCCTGCAATAAAAATAACGTCAAATGATCAGAAGACTTTTAACTATTAGTCCTACGTCCAGGACACTATCTTACTGCATAGATGAAGAAATTCAGTTTATTGTATTGTGTCTGCATCTTTGTTCTACCTTAACTATTTTAATTTTGATATTTACGTAATTTTAAGGTGCTTACATTTTTGGGCTGTAAGGTCTCTTAAAACAAAGTCAATATTATCTTGTCAGGACATTGGCGTTTGCCAATAAGTAATTTCTACAAGGATCATAATTCCTTAAGTGAAAATACTCTATATGTAAAATACTATAAATATATACAAGGGATGCAACTGTGAAAATTTCTGGACAATACCATGGTATTAACAAAAACAAAATATTAGCTTTCAAAAGAAACACATTAACCAATTAAACTAAATTACAACAGCCAAGACATTTATCTTTAAGAAAGTCATACATGTACACTTGGGAACAAAGTACAAGCTTTTAATTACAGAGAGGAAGTTTAATTTAAAATGCTAAAAAATCCTTACTTGGACACAGGTGTGCACAGCCAATAACTGTTAATTGTATTAGTAAATTAATTTTCTTATTTCTTTGTTATTCAGCCCTTTTGCTGGTACATGCATATTCCTTTGCTAGTGTCTGTTCATAGATTAAAAGAACATAATTACAAGTCAATGTGGATTGTTTGCTAGAAATAAGTGTAAAGCTGCTTCAATTTTACAACAAATATTTTTTTAACTTCATTTTGGATAAATCACTCATGTATTTCAAACATGCAATTTGATTTGATTGGATCATTCACCATTGCAGTAAAAAACCAGCCAATCACGTTACATGAAAGATTACCTGCCAAATTGCATACAAATACTTGAATATTGCAGATTATGTACACACATTTAATATTTAATGTGTTTTTACAAATATGCAGCTACATCCAATCATGAAAGTTGTCTTCTTTAATTTTTGAATTATAAAACTAGGTAACATTTGCTCAACTTCTCTGTAACTTTTAAAGCATGGGAGAAAATGTGTCAAAGTCTTTGTGCACACCTGTGCCTAATCATTGATGTGGAAAATTGTACTGTTTTTCATTAAACTTTTGTTTCAAACAAAACTTTAAACATGTTCATTGCTATACGCATAGTTACTATCTTAAATATAAATGTCTTAGCTGTTCTTAAACATGTACAGCTATTAGTTAAACTGGTGTAATTATTGCATTTAGAAGCAAATTTATTTGCTATTGTTCATCCCATGGTATTTAGTGCTGCAACAATATACCGGTTTATCGGTATATATCGCAATACGCAATTTGCATATTGTATTGCGATACGATTTTCATCATACCGGTACGAACATTTTACAAAAATTCATTCACATTTGTCCAGAAAAGCCATTCGAAATAATGATAACAAGGTAAACAAAACAAAGCAGTGTACAAAAAAATTCCGTAAAAATAGCATTCTGAAAGTGTATTATACGGAGTAGCGTTGTTACATCGGAGCATTTGTTCGATGCTTTTGAACACATTATCGTTGAATTAATTGCGCACAGCTGTAAATGTTTTGTTCGATTCTGAATTGAGCATTATTAAATTTGTATTCCGAACTTAGGAATTACGCTTCCAAATTTTAATGCTAATGCGACAATAAAAAATTCTAGCGTCAAATAAAAAGTGCTTAATCCTTTGTCTCAATAAAAAGCGCGCAAAAATTATACAGACATGTAGAACGTGGCATGGAAAGTATCACAGGTGGAAGTAACGTACCCTGGATAGTATTGTTTTTTATTTATATTTTAGGAGCCCAATATATTCAAATAAATATATAAAATCATGTTTAATGAGAAAAAAATTGACAAAGAGCCATGAAAAAAAATCCCCACCCTCTGATATTGGAATCATATTATGATTGTGCTTCTAAAAATTTATATATGAAAAATACTATCCTGGGTACGTTACTTCCACCTGTGGAAAGTATGCAATATGGGTGTTTTTTGTGTTGTATAAAAACGGGAACATCACGTCAGGTGAATTACGCGTGTTCAGTGGAAAAAAACGCCCCGGTTGGACGTTATTTCATCACATCTTTAAATAGTAACGCATGCCAAAATGTATTTGATACTTAAGAAAAGTTGCGAATGTTTGTGTTTCTTGTTATTCTTGAGCACATTTATAGTAAATATATACCAGAATTTGCTTTAAAACTGGAATATACGGGATTATCAGGTAATTGGCAAGTTATAATTTTGGTACAAGTAAGCAATATATTGCGATATATTGCAATACGGGTTTTTGAACTGACAATATATTGCAATACGGTTTTTGGCGTATTGTTGCAGCACTAATGGTATTGTACAGGAATTTTGAAAGTTTTATCCTTATTTTTATTTATATTTATGCAGAGTATTTTCCTTTAAAGTCCCTGTGCCCCAGGCTGTGGTTATTTGAAACACTGTGTTTATATTAATATAACTGTTAAAATAAATATATACTGCAACACGGTTGACTCGCGGTACTTGAGGACTATTTACTTGGGTCTGGAAACGATCTTAATGTATCAGATAAAAAATTTGAAGGGATCTTTTCATGGTTTGGTAAATTGACAAAATTAAAAAAAGTTGTTTCAGATTTGCAGATTTTCGGTTTAGTTATGATATTTGTGAGGAAACAGTATTACTGAACATTTGCCATGGTCTAATATAGCCATTATATGCATCTTTTGACCATTTAAAAACTTAAAATTATAAAGCGTTGCAACGCGAAACGATTGAATAATTTGTAGAGTTCTGTTGTTGTCGTTTAAATTTGTGAAACTACGGAGATTGCTTATATAATGTATAAAATATGCGTCTTATGTATGCTTGGCATACTAGCTCAGTTGGCTTATGCGTTTTTACATCAGGTTTCGGGGGATAACTGATTCCAGCCCTGCTGCAGGCTGCTTTTTTTCCTTTTTTAAATTTTATATTTGATTTTTTACTGAAGCTTTTAAAATTTAATGTTTACATTTATCAATATAAAGCATTTAATGACAAACTTCAAAACATGCCAAAATCTGTGAAAAGGCCCCTTTAAAGGAAAATCATATATTTAACTTAACTTTATTGGACAACTGCCTTTTTATGACAAAAATCCTTCAATTTAAAATGCCGTATAGAAACAAATCAAACACCACTGCCCACCATTGCTGTTTATTTTTTCTCCCAGTAGATTTAATTACCAAAAATCTATTCCAATCTGTAGCGAGAGATGTTTTATGTCTGATTTGACAATAAGGTCACGCAGGTTTGTTTATAAACAAAATCCAGAGGGCGCTAATGAAATACCGCGACTCAAACAAGACTAGCTAAAGAAACTTCAGCGTACAGTTTATATAGTATTGACAGACCTGTACGCTGAAGCTAACCCCGTATCGAAAGTCAACCAGAGTCGTAACATATTTATGTCACGCTATAAATCAAAGAAAGCTCATTTTCTTGGATACATTTCTACATATATTAGTGAATGAATATAAATTACTGCATCGAGGAATGTTTTAAGGTTCAGATGTTTCAAATGCATCTTACATTAGATGAAAATAACTCTCATCAGTCTGAAATTCACAATTTTGACGCCATTGTTGCTTTGTCACGTGACGAGTTTTCATTTGGATACTTTCGGATAAACCGTGACATTTTATGCTGAAATTGTAAACATTACTTTCGTTTTCTGAAATCTATTATTTGTGATTAACAACTTACGTCTGGTGGATTATAAGACTGATTTCATTGTGAATCAGGTAGTTTTATATAATATTTACTTTGACTTTGTATTGACACTACAATTTGTTTACAAAATAAGCCAGAATAATTAAAATACCGGGAAATGTCATTCTGAATTTGAAAACACTTGAGCACATGGTTTGTTACTAAAAATAGAAATAACGTCATATGACCGTGAAATCTCGGGAGATTCGCATTTCAAGAAAGTCTGTCACATCGCTGTTTTTCTCGATATGTATGAGCAGAATAGATACATTTTAAATGTTTAAGATAGTTTTTTGTGAAAGAGTATATCAGTTAAATGTGAAAAATGTCAATCTTTCCAATCAAGTGGTTGATTTAGGCCAACAACTGCATTTAAAAGCTGTTTTGGACCGGTCTTTGTTAACTGTCAACTTTTCGGGAATTTCTGGTTGACTTTCCTAATGGGGTTGGTCCATAACTATAAAGTCGCGCCAGTCAAAAATCATAAAAAGCGACATTTAAAGTTATGGAAGCCAGAACTAAAACAAGACTACCTTAACTACTAGCGTCCGCAAACATTTTAAGTTTTCTCTGGTATATTTATCCCCATATATTTCCCGTTTTCTTAGTAAAATTATCACATTTAGGTTTTGACTCATGTCAAATAAATTGTCTATTTCATTTCAAAGGGAGGAAACTATTCGATAACAAAGCATGGTTACACTGCACATAGTTTTGAAGAATCATACAATCTTCGTCCCATTGTATTCGAAGTATTATAAAAAAAGCATGTCTATTATTCTTTAATACAGAAAATGACAAACGTTTATTCACACGTGCATGTGACTTACTCAAGCCTTATTTTTTTAAAGTAATAATTTTAACCGTTGGTTATTTTGTTAAATAATTTAGATAGTGTTCTTAGTAATTTGTTTTTATGTTTTGACAATAGCGAGTTATTTGTTTGGCTTTAAAAACAAATTCAATGGTTCAAAAATGTCTGCGATCCATTTTACAGCAAAATAGCCATTCGCTTTGCAAGCATACAAGTTCAACATTATATACATTTAGTTTTACTGAAACAAAAGATCGGTTCCGTTTCGCTTAAAATGTAACACGAGAACGCACAATGAATATTCGGTATACTGAATATCTAATTGAGAACTTCACGTGTGTACTGACGATCAAATACTGTTAGATACAATTTGTTTTGTGAGTAATGAAATGTTTAACGATTTGGTGCCTTATATTTTCAGTAAAGGATTTACACCATGCATATTGGATAACTGAAAGACAATATAATATTTCGATTAGTGAATGTAATTGAACTAACTCGTTTGTTAAACGGATATGCTTTCTGTGATTTAAAAAAGAAAATGGAAATGAGACTAACATAAATTCAGCATTTAGCAAAAACAAAATCAACACCAGAATAACAAATAACGAAAACAAACAACAACTCACAACAACTACAACAACACATGAAACAACACAAAAATAACACATCAGCAATAACAGTACCGGTACAGCCGTGAACAGATTTTCTGCACAGCGTTAATGTAGTCAGCAATTGTAGGCTGCATCTGTTGTGTGACCCAGCGATAAAGGGGAATTCTAAATAAAATGACGTTAAACACATATTTTATCATAATTGTTAACGATTAAGTTGTACAAAGAATTGTCTGGTGATACATTAATTTCAGAAAAGAACTGCAAACATTCTAATTGATCGCGATGTTAATACATTTACTTTTCCGTCTCCAGAGACAATCCGCGTTCTCATAAAACATCAATTGGTATGTTTAGTTCAACTCACGTGACCTACTCTTTAATAACGCAATGCAACACGCCTTTAGCAACTGTTTGTGAAAACAACAATACATCTGCGTTGCCGTTAATTTAATTAAATATATGACTATGGGTTCCGGCCAATCGACGCCCTCGAAAACGACACGCCGGCGCCGTCGGAAGCGGCAACAGAAAGGCCCGCTTCCGCCGGAGTCAAAGGAAATCCACCGGAAAAAGACAGAAGCAGCGCCTATTCCGGCGGCCACCTTCTTTTCCCGGATGGAGCAATTCCAAGCGCCGGAGATGAACTACAAGTCTGAGCACATCGACCAAGTGGTAATTTAAGTTCCGGTACTCAAAATCTATATATGTACGTGTATATTGTAATTTACCTATTATATAGTACCGGCAGTGCAAACTGTTTTCCATGACATCGCGATATTTTGTGTCTTGAAGTTATTGTTATATTTGAAATATCGAGTCTAATTATTTCGTTACAGTCGTAAGGAATTTTGTTTAATGTACTTGAATGTAATCATACACTATCAATTTGACGTGACCAAATTACTAGTAACTATCATTGCTTGCACTGATTATTTATGAAATATTTGCAAACTCAAACAAATACGTCTCTCTTTTTTCTTTGCAGACCGAAGTGCCGGTGATACGGACCGTGTCGAGCGTGAATTTCAAGCAAGCAACATACACGGGCATCTACAACGTGAAGGTGCATTATGCGGACCACAGGGAGTGCAGGATCCGCGGCGCCGAGTTTCTTCCCAACGGCTCACTGTTGCTATGCGACACGGCCAACCAGAGTCTGAAGCTGTTCAGTTCCACATTCCAGTATCTCGCACATTTTATACTACCGGGTAAGATTTGAGACTCGTTCTGGTTAAAATTGGCTTCATGAAGGTGCGTAAAATATCGTGTCAAATTAGACTTATATAAGATTTGCCGTTTGCAAGGCTTATCCGGGACACGCTTTCCGCCCAAACTGGGTTTTTGTATTCCATTAACGCGGAGAGTGTCGTCGCTGATTAGCCTGTGTGCACTGCACAGGACAATTACTACACACGACGCCCACATGCATACAGCTTTTTCCATAAAGGGGCTCGTTTATGTTGGTTCAGTGCGTCATTTGTAACTTCATATGAAAGTGAAATAAGACATTCGCTGATTATGTTTTATGACACACTAAGAACAAAACTATAATTTCAAAGCTGCCGTATAATCAATGCATATGTCCTGAGCGCACAACAGTAAAATATCTATTATTTTCTTCCATATTTTAGTAGCACTATTTTGTAGTTGAAACAAATGTGTTCATACATAATTCGTTATAATAATCATGTTTATATACAACCACGAAACTTATGATGTAGTATGTAATTAATTTGTAAACTAGCATCAATAAAGTTTTCGTGTGTAAATCAAGGGTACTGCAGTAGTATTTTCAAGATCGATATCGTCGTTTACTGGCAGATAATAAAACACGTCGTTCTACCAGTACACGTGGTTTGAAGCAATTTAACCCATTTATGCCTAGTGGACTATCCCATCCTTCTAAATTGGATCAATTTATTTCCAAAATTAGGGATGACTAGTATATTTAATTCTATATTAAGAGTATTTCTTACAGAATTTCCTATAAGCAAACAGCGCAGACCCTGATGAGACGCCGCATCATGCTAAGGCCTTTTTTGAGACACTAGGCATAAAGGGTTAACAAGTAACATTACACATTTCAATCAGGAAACCCCCACGAGCTCTGCCTGCACTCATCAAACCGTGAAGGCAGTGACGTCTACGTCACGATCCCCAGCGACAAAACAATCATGGAGTTTTACGTGGAGGACCGCGTCATCACACCGGGCCGTAAGCTGCGCACGGATGCCTGGTGCTACGGAATAGCGGCGTACAAGCAGGGCCTCGTTGTCGGCGTCGGAACCAAGCTGGTTTTCATGGACACCGACGGTAACTACTTAAAGGTAACGTATTGTAAAAGTGTATGTATACTATTAAATGACTATTGTATATATACTATATGATATTTGGTTTTTGGCCTGGGGCGTAGCCCCAAGGCCATAGTAATGATACAAATTTTCTGAGCCTATCCGAATTGGCTGGCTGTCAAATCCAAATTCCCAAAAGTCCGATTTACCACTTAATTCATGCAGAATAAAATTAGTTCTTCGCAGATCTCAATAAACCGCTTTGTATATACAGAACATCACTATATAAAATAATAGTCTTGCTAGGGATTTGCTACGACATAATTTTTATTGTTTGCATATTCATGCGAAAATAAGTTCCTCACTTAACGGTCTAGGCCGAAAAGATGTTTTTACGGAGACAGTAAGAATAATTTTTTTCTGATACATTTTTTGAAGACATAATATATTGTATTTCTTAACAGTTTTTAAAATATTGTTATTTTATTTTGTGTTAACAAGACATTCCAGAAAAAAAGAAAATGAAAATAAACAACAAATATTTGCGATCATTCTCGGAAATAGACGAAGTAACCGGATATGGTATTTCACTCGCAGATCTAGCGCGCAAATCAAGCAAATCGAGCGCGAAAAGTTCTACGATTTACAAATAACACAATCTGTACACCGTTCTTTATCAGAGTAAGTGAATTTTCTTTTGTATACACATTTAATACATAGGAAGTATGAGTGTTTTCATGATCTGTTTATTATGTAATAAAACGCTATTTTAGGCTATTGAAAGTGATTTATTTGACGCCAACAATAAAAGTTTTTTGCGGCCATGTTGTTGTTGTATATCTTCACCGCCTATGTAGACGAACCTCTACTTGATCTTTAGAGTTGAACAAAAAGTTATCGTTCCCACCACCAGTATCGTGTAGTCCTCCACCGTCTTTGTACACTGTAGTTTATACACAAATATTGTCTTTTCTTACAGTCTCTGAGCTTCTGCACTCAACCGCTAGGGTCAATCCGTATCAATTCGAACAAAGGGAGAAATTCGGACAATACTTCTTCCTAAGCACTCTAAATCTAGCCCAGGCCTTCAGCGCCTACAGCGCTTTGATTATAACTATTTACGTGACAGACAATAACGTGCATGTAAATATTGCGAGGATGTACTGTTGCTTAAGTCTTAATAAAATACCTGACTGTGTGGTTAAGAGGCCGATTCACAAAGATATGTGCGTTATTGTCTGGGAAATGGTAATATCGGGTATGATAGAGTGATATATGTATTGAACAATCTAACAGTAGAGTGTCTCGATACGAAATTATATTCCACGGATTTTTAAATAATATGTTGTTGTTTTTTTCGTTGATTATTCCATTCAAAAAGGTACAAGTTAATAAATTAATAATCATTACCAATAAAAACCAGACAAAGGCGCGGAAGGACGTCATATGTTCATCAAATTAATAAGGCACGTTTTCCCAATTGTGAAGTGTGATTCGTGAGCCGAACGAACTGTAAGTTTGCTCTTATACCCCTCCCCACACCTTCATGCAGGGTGGATTGTATTTATGAATTCGGGCCACTTGTTTCAGGCATTGCAGTTCGGACGCGACGGGATGTCTCTGTTTGGGACGCCCTTCCACATCGCCGTGACGCATGCGCACAATCTGGTCATCTCGGACTCGATGAAGAACTATGTGACGTGCATCACTCCTGATGGGCAAGAAATATTCCGGTATGGTGTTAATTTCCTAACTACTATTTTATTTTGATCTCTTTCTGTGCACGTTTTGTTGGAATCGTGAAGATACTACTAAATTGTCGATATTATCGAGGCTACGATTTATTGGATGATCTTCCTAAATACGCTCACTATATTATTATTTAAAAATAATATTTTATGTTTCAACGAGAAACATAAATAACATCGAACACAACGTGTCATATTTATTAAACAGCTCTGTTCAATTTTTCACAAGCAAGTGATTTTACAAAGCTTAAAACAATATAAATAAAACCTTCGTCTGTGAACTAGTTCACCGTGCCTTGAAACCGTTCAAATGAACACACTTGTTCATAAGACAAAATTATGTGGGTAGATGGATTTGATTGACTTACAACATTCCAACCTTTGCGCAGAGATCTGACGGGAACAAGCATAGCTCCATCAAATTCCTGTCTTCATAAGCAACCATGATAGCCTAGCAATAATTTTACCGTTGTTTTTTTTTTACTTTTTTAAAATTTAGATAATTATTTATTTATTTTGAATTAAACTTATATACTATTTTCACAATAATATATTATTATATATGTATAATATAAAAATTAAATCAATACAATAAAATCATACCTAATCTGGTACGAATGTCTTGTGATGGCAGAGACTGAATGTGAGAGCAAGGAAGGACAACTCTGCGTGGACATTGACAACATTTCTTTTGATCCAAAGAAATGTCTGAGCGTGGAGCACTTGATCGTTAAAAAATCATGTTTCACCCACTTCGTAAAAGCTTTCGTAAAAACGTTAATTGTTGTCACTTACACAACCGACCTTCTACGTTTTTGTTTTCGATGTTGAGTTTTCGAAAAAAATGCATAAGAAACACAAATTAATATATAAAACTAAGAACCTTTTTGTGTACATTTGAAGATGAATTACCTTTAAAATGAAGTAACATTTATAAAAATGTTCAATACAAATGTGAAAGATATCTGAATGTAAACACACACTCCTGTTAAATTGGGAAGCGTAAAATAATTGTGAGCGACAAAACGTGTTGACGAACTACCTACCCTACATTTTGGCGATGTTTTTAAATATATGTAAATGACTTTTTTTTGGCTTTTAAATATGCGAACTTATGCACAAACCACTGATAGACATGTGTTTGTCCAAAAAGGGTGCTTTATTCACTTGCTCTTTCTTTCTCAACACGGCTTTAGTAATAATACCTCAATCACTTAACTGATTGATTTTAATAGATCATTAGATGGTTGTCTTTTCACGAGGAAGTATGAGCATGATACTATTTATTGACAGATACAAGGACATTGGAATCCCGCATGGCCTGCTTGTAGACAAGGACGAAAACCTTTATGTATGCGGTACGTTGAGGAATAGTATTCGCATATTTTTGTGTGTAAAAATCTGCTTTTTATGATCTCGTCACATGTTTTGTATTTAAATGCTGAAGAAGATGAAACTCCAGATTCGATTTCAAGACATTCATATCCGCTACTTATGTATCTGGACACAAACTATAAACATTATATGTTGACAATTGGGATCAACGCATTAAACGGTCAAAACATAGCTTTGTGTTGTAAACCGGTTCGAGGGCTATTTTGAGCGGAGACTTACATACATAATTACGCAATAAACGCGCGTCTAAAATAATTTCAATTATATGTTAAAAATAAATATGAAATTTTATTCTGTGACCATGGAACCGTCTCTATGAGCTCTTGTAACTTTACTAAGAAGGTTTTTGAAATGAACAGGCTGATATTCTGAAAATCATCGTGATCCAGTAACATAAAATATGTCTTTGTTGTCCTAGGAAACGAGAAAGGCGCCATTGATATCCTACACCAGGTCACGGTGCGGGGTGAAAAGGTCAAGAGCCTGTTGTCCTGGAGACACGTGGGCTTCACACCAGACACAATCACGTTCAGAGAGAAGGACAAACTTCTAGCAGTGTGTGGCGAGAACGACCGTATCAAAACATTTCGGTAGGAAGTTGTTAAAATTTCCACCCTCTTCAACTAATACAGAAACAAAAAAGTACGTAAGCAGACAAATACACGACTTAATAGAAACATACACATAACAAAGCAAACATGAAAAAAATACAACCAAATTTACATAAACACTTTAATTTTCAAAAGAAATAATAACTAAAACATAACAATCACGCTTTAGCAAACCCACACAAATGCACACAAATAGCACTCAACTGCATCCAAACAAAAGGATAAGCATAAATAAAAACACAAGGGAAAAAAACATACACTTTACTCGTGGAATCCCTCAAATTTATTAACTCATACACAAGCGAAATTAACATTAAAAACAACCCATACAACCGATCCGTCAAATTGAATGTAAAGGTATGCATCCACAACACAAGCTTTTTAGTTTGAAGTTTTTTTTCCATAAAACTAATAAAAGTAGTTTAAACAAGTGTTATATAAGACAAACAATTTACCCTCTCTATATCCTTACATTCGGTTTTAAGCAAATTTATACCGCACACTGATTGAGTGGTATTGGGTTTGCTTTCAGGCTAGACACACGTCGCTCTGGGAAGATCTACTCCAATGACGTCATCATGGACGCTGAGCGCGCGCAGACAGAGCGAAGCACGAAGGAGGTGCAAGAAATGATGCGGAGGATACTGGACCGCTGAATGGCCGAGATTGGCTGTCAAATCCTTAGTATTCGCGGGGCATTCACGTGCGTTGATTTAGTGAGTTGGCCGATCCATTAATATGACAAAAACGCTCTGCAAAATAACCGCCGCATATTCCCCACCTGTTTTATGTGGAGTAAATGTTCGACTGTTTTGAACGATTTCATTTACTTTTATCAAACTACGACATTTTATGACGATAAGTATTCAAGATTTTAAAGTATTCAGGATAGATGAACGACCTGCAACCATTGTCGATCCATGAACAGTCGACAGGTATTCCGAACCGGTGAACAGTCGACAATCTGTGTGTACCGATTAACGGCAGATACCTTTTCTGCGCGACGAACAACTAGCAATTGTTCTGTGCTTGTTAACATCCGCACACTACTTATTATAAAACGATAAAGAGCCGATAATTATTGCTTTATTCAACATCATAATTGTTATTGAGTTGTAGTTGTATATTTTATAGTATTTACTTATGTAAATGTATATCAAGCGTTTTGTTCATTATCTTTTCTCTTTCACAAACAAATACTCGATTAAGATGATACGCCATACATAAAAACAATAGAAACCTACACAACTGTGAAGGTTTCTTTAATACGTTATTCAGTGCATTAAAAAATGAAAAACAATTATTTTAAAAGAAATTGTTAATTTTTATTTAAAGATAAACTATTTCAACGATTTGTTCAATGTTTGCTTGATGCGAATAGGATATAATTATACTGACACTTGGTAGGAACGGATTGTTCTTATTCGTGTACAGCAAATAGCATGGCCAGATATGTACACAATATAACGGTAATTAACCCATGTATGCCTAGCGTCTGGAAAAAAGGCCTTGGCAAACACCGTAGACCCAGATGAGACGCAGCATGATGCGGCGTCTCATCAGGGTTTGCGCTGTTTGCTTAAAGGAATTTCTGTACCGCATATTGTAAATATAGAAATAAATCTACTAGACATCCATAATTTTGGGAATAAATTGATCCAATTTAGAAGGATGGGAGAGTGCACTAGGCATAAATTGGTTTATCATATGCCTAAATGAGTGCGTCTGTTTTATTTTGGTTGGACAGATTTGAAAAACATATTATATGAGAGATTAGAGAATATATATTTTTATAAATATGCTGGGACTTGTGATTCGACTGCATTAACTCTGATGCTTTTTTAACTTAAATAGTTTAATTTATCAGGTAATCGCCAACATGTAAATATTGGATGAAATGAAGATGACACAATATGATACCGCGTATTCATTTTTACAATGAAATATAACGCTTTTTTTCTTGCGCAAACAGGTCGTGGAACGTACATGGTAGGTGAGCGGAGTACATAATTATTCCAAGTGCACTAATGTTCTCCAATTTGGTAATTGATAACACAGACAGCGTTAGTTTAGATTAGAGAGAAAGTGTTATATACCAGCGACGTATTTAGTACCTACTCGACATATCAAGGAAAAGCCAATATTAGCAAAGTAGACGTTGCGCCCGAACACAACGAAATTAATCTCTAAAATCTAATAAGTTGTAAATACTGAGAACAATGTTGTGCATTAACAAACAAAACAAATGAACACATTCAAAGTCCACTTTTTCAGATAGGACAAAAGATTATTAAACTGTTATATTTGCTAGCAGTTACTTTCATGGGCATGTAAAATTAAAGCGACTTTGACCTTTTCAACAGTCAAGCTCTCTACATTAACCAACCAACAGTTATTGAAACGCGCATAATTTTTATATTACAGCAACATTTTAACAAGAACTAGAAGAATGACATCCATCATTTACACTCAAGGGAATAAGATATATCACTCTTGCATTGTGTTTTAAATCTTTATGAAAAAATGAGAACACGCCTTGAAAAGCGAGCAGGCAGGCATCACGTCATTTTAAACGACTTATTATAACCTCATCTTGTCTTGCTCAAACATTTATCTAGAACATTAAATTAAGTACTTTACAAGCAATAATGTAACACAGTTCATTTTTGTTGTTGAAAACTTTACGTAAACATGAGACAACATATAATGACATTTCATTAAAAACGACCTTATATAGGTATATCCTTTAAAAAATAAATTGACCATAATAATATATTAGCCAAGGACACTTTTTTAGAACGTGATGAAATATATAAATGTAATGACAGTACACATTCAAAAGTGTTTAGATTAATACGACCACATGAGGTCAATACTCTTATATGTGCCATTATGAACCGCTCAGCCTGGTCAAGACCTACATTGTCTATAAAAACACGAACAGTTTTGAGGTCTCATTAGCGTAAATTATGGAATCTTTATAAAAGTGAACGGCCGCAGATGCATAAATAGAGCTACATGTACATTGTTCGGAAATGTATTGAGGCCCAATTTCGCATGACGCATGATGCAAGCCATATAAGGAACTCCGGGTATGTCATATGGCAAAATTTTAACGGGGCTATGGTCATATAAACACACTGAATTTATCTTATTGTGTACTCTTATGAAATATTTGTGTTTATTTGTGACATATGTATACTCTCAGAACACCTATGACATATTTGTTCTCTCAGAACACCTGTGACATATTGGTACTCTCAGAACTCCTGTGACATATTGGTACTCTCAGAACACCTGTGACATATTGGTACACTCAGAACACATGTGACATATTTTTACTCTCAGAACACCTGTGCCATATTTGTACTATCAAAACACCTGTGACATATTGGTACTCTAAGAACACCTGTGACATGTTCGTACTCTTATAACACCTGTGACATATTGGTACTCTTAGAACACTTGTGACATATTGGTAGTCTAAGAACACCTGTGACATATTCGTACTCTCATAACACCTGTGACATATAGGTACTCTTAGAACACCTGTGACATATTTGTACTCTCAGAACACCTGTGACATATTTGTACTCTCAGAACACATATGACATATTAGTACTCTCAGAACCCCTGTGACATATTGGTACTATCAGAACACATGTGACATATTTGTACTCTCAGAACACATGTGACATATTTGTACTCTAAGAATACCTGTGACATATTTGTACTATCAAAACACCTGTGACATATTTGTACTCTCATAACACCTGTGACATATTGGTACTTTCAGAACACATGTGACATATTTGTACTCTCAGAACACCTGTGACATATTAGTACTCTAAGAATACCTGTGACATATTTGTACTATCAAAACACCTGAGACATATTTGTACTCTAAGAATACCTTTGACATATTTGTACTCTCAGAACACATGTGTCATATTTGTACTATCAGAACATCTGTGACATATTGATACACTCATAACACCTGTGA
Organism: Dreissena polymorpha; assembly: GCF_020536995.1. Lineage (NCBI taxonomy): Eukaryota > Metazoa > Mollusca > Bivalvia > Myida > Dreissenidae > Dreissena > Dreissena polymorpha. The sequence goes on from NC_068359.1 coordinate 83,751,455, forward strand.
CATATGTGTACCTTCAGACCACCTTTGACATATTGGTACTCTTAGAACATCTGTGACATATTTGTACTCTCAGCACACATGTGTCATATTTGTACTATCAGAACATCTGTGACATATTGATACACTCATAACACCTGTGACATATGTGTACCTTCAGACCACCTTTGACATATTGGTACTCTTAGAACACCTGTGACATATTTGTACTCTCAGCACACATGTCACATATTTGCACTTTCAGAACACCTGTGACATATTTGTACTATCTGAACATCTCTGACATATTCTTACTTTCATAACACCTGTGACATTTTGGTACTCTTAGAACACCTATGACATTTTTGTACTCTCGGAACACATGTGACATATTGGTACTCTCAGAACACATGTGACATATTTGTACTCTTAGAACACCTATGACATATTGGTACTCTCAGAACACATGTGTCATATTTGTACTATCAGAACACCTGTGACATATTTGTAATCTCAGAACGCCTTTGACATATTGGTACTATCAGAAAACCTGTGACATATTAGTACTCTCAGAACGCCTTTGACATATTGGTACTCTCAGAACACATGTGTCATATTTGTACTCTCAGAACACCTGGGACATATTTGTAATATAAGAACACCTGTGACATATTTGTACTCTCAGAACACCTGTGACATATTTGTTCTATCAAAACACCTGTGACATATTTTTTATCTCAGAACACCTGTGGCATATTGGTACTCTCAGAACATCTGTGATATATTTGTACTCTCAAAACACCTGCGACATATTTGTACTCTCAGAACACCTGTGATATATTGGTACTCTCAGAACAGCTGTGACATATTGGTACTCTCAGAACAGCTGTGACATATTCGTATTCTCAGAACACCTGTGACATATTGGTACTCTCAGAACACCTGTAACATATTTGTACTATCAGACCACCTTTGACATATTGGTACTCTCAGAACACATGTGACATATTGGTACTCTCAGAACACATGTGTCATATTTGTACTATCAGAACACCTGGGGCATATTTGTTCTTTCAGAACACCTGTGACATATTTGTAATATAAGAACACCTGTGACATATTTGTACTCTCAGAACACCTGTGACATATTTGTACTATCAAAACACCTGTGACATATTTGTACTCTCAGAACACCTGTGGCATATTGGTACTCTCAGAACATCTGTGATATATTTGTACTCTCAAAACACCTGCGACATATTTGTACTCTCAGAACACCTGTGATATATTGGTACTCTCAGAACACTTGTGATATATTGGTACTCTCAGAACAGCTGTGACATATTCGTTATCTCAGAACACCTGTGACATATTGGTACTCTCAGAACACCTGTGACATATTTGTACTCTCAGACCACCTTTGACATGTTGGTACTCTCAGAACACTTGTGACATATTGGTACTCTCAGAACACATGTGACATATTGGTACTCTCAGAACACCTGTGACATATTTGTACTATCAGAACACCTGTGACATATTTGTACTCTCAGAACACCTGTTGCATATTGGTACTCTCAGAACACCTGTGACATATTGGTACTTCCAGAACACCTGTGACATATTGGTACTCTCAGAACACCTGTGACATATTGGTACTCTCAGAACACCTGTGACATATTGGAACTCTTAGAACACCTGTGACATATTGGTACTCCCAGAACACTTTTGACATATTTGTACTTTCAGAACACCTGTGGCATATTCGTACTCTCAGAACACCTGTGACATATTATTACTCTCAGAACACCTGTGACATATTAGTCCTCTAAGAGCACTTGTGACATATTTGTACTCTCAGAACACCTGTGACATATTTGTACTCTCAGAACACCTGTGACATATTTGTACTCTCAGAACACCTGTGACATATTAGTACTCTCAGAACACATGTAACATATTTGTACTCACTGAACACTTGAGTCATATTTGTACTCTCAGAACACATGTGACATATTTATACTCTCAGAACATCTGTGGCATATTTGTATTCTCAGAACACCTGTGACATATTTGTACTCTCAGAACATCTGTGATATATTGGTACTCTCAGAACACCTGTGACATATTTGTACTCTCAGAACACATGTGACATATTTGTAATCTCAGAACACATGTAACATATTTGTACTCTCAGAACATCTGTGGCATATTTGTACTCTCAGAACACATGTGACATATTTGTACTCTCAGAACACATGTGACATATTTGTACTCTCAGAACACATCTGACATATTTGTACTCTCATAACACATGTGACATATTTGTACTCTCAGAACATCTGTGGCATTTTTGTACTCTCATAACACATGTGACATATTTGTACTCCCAGAACACATGTGTCATATTTGTACTCTCAGAACACCTGTTGCATATTGGTACTCTCAGAACACCTGTAACATATTTGTACTCTCAAAACACATGCGACATATTTGTACTCTCTGAACATCTGTGACATATTTGTACTCTCAGAACACATGTAACATATTTGTACTCTCAGAACATCTGTGACATATTTGTACTCTCAGAACACCTGTGCCATATTTGTACTCTCAGAACACATGTGACATATTTGTACTCTCAGAACACCTGTGCCATATTTGTACTCTCAGAACACATGTGACATATTAGTACTCTCAGAACCCCTGTGACATATTGGTACTATCAGAAAACCTGTGACATATTAGTACTCTCAGAACGCCTTTGACATATTGGTACTCTCAGAACATCTGTGACATATTTGTACTATCAGAACACCTGTGATATATTGGTACTCTCAGAACACCTGTTACATATTGGTACTCTCAGAACACCTGTGACATACTTGTACTCTCAGAAGACATGTGACATATTAGTATCCTCATAAAATGTGTTTTACTCCCATGAAATGCGTGACATATTGAGAATAACAGGTTACTGTCCCGTCGTTTTGAAATATATCAGGCGAGGCTTAGAATAATATAATGGCGAGGCTTGCCGAGCCGTTATTTTATTCGTGCCGAGCCTGATATATACAAAACGACGGGACAGTAACCTGTTTTTCTGTTAATCATACCACATTTTCCTTAAAATCTGCAGAACAATCCATTTCTTTATGTTGAATATGTACGGATTCCCGCTGATTTTGCTGATCCGGCTTTTACACGTTGACATACATGTAGAAACGCAATCTCCACGCAGAGTTGTCGTTCCTTGCTCTCACATACAACTCTGCGTAAGGCTCAGCCTGCCATTTTGTCTACCAAATAGGTAAAACCGAACAAAAGCATTCAATGTATATTTGAGTGGATATTTAAGATCGCATGCATTAAATTAAGAAATATGATTTTTAAATTTACGATAAATCGTGCAAAAACGTGTGAGTTTTAATGCAACTCTTTGGAACTATTTTATTGCCCATTTACACAGATGGAATCATTCCACGCACTTCACAAATGTAAACAATTGTAAATATTTTTTATTGAGTGACGTTAGGCATTGCTTCGACGTATTTTGTATGTTGGTTTCTTAACATAAAAAAACATATCAATTTTATAATAATTAATTAAGACTGATATAAGATATCATGGTATGAGATGGTTTTCTTTTTAGCAGTGAATGCAATGTAACCGTCGTGCAAGAGATTGTTTAGTATACTGTAACCTCAATGATAAACGCTTGGAATGATCATGACATGAATGAAACGCTTTCATATCAGTAGTTCGTTCTGAGCCCAACACAGAGGTGAATGTAATGTAACCGTCGTGCAAGAGATTGGTAGAAACGCAAACTCCTCACAGCAGTTACTTCCCTTGGGCATTCGCCAGGTCATTAACCACTGCCACCACAAATATCACGTCATCTACATACAACAACAACAGGACAATAATAACAAAAATGGCGGAGACGCAGACGAACATTGTGAAAAATCCGGGTTTATTGTGTAGCAAAACCCCAATCTCTTGCACGACGGTTACATTACATTCACCTCTGTGATGGGCTCAAAACGGACTATTTTTATGAAAGCGTCTCATTCATGTCATCATCATTCCAAGCGTTCATCGTGGAGGTAACCGTATACTAAACAATCTTTTGCACGACGGTTACATTACATTCACTGCATTAAAGAAAACCATCTCATACCATATCTTATATCAGTCTTAATGCATTATTACAAAATTGATATGGTTTTCTTGATATTAACAAACCTACATACATACATACGTCGAAGCAATGCCTAACGTCACTCAATAAATGTTCAATTGTTTATATTTGTGAAGTGCGTGGAATGATTCCATCTGCGTAAATAGGCAATAAAATAGTTCCAAAGAGTTGCATTAAAATTCGCAAGTTTTTGCACGATGTATCGTAAATTTAAAATTCGTATTTCATTATTTTACGCCTCTGATCCTAAAAAATCCAAATCAAAGATACTTTGAATGCGTTTGTTCGGTTTTAACCAGTTCCTGGGCAATGCTGAGCCTTTCGCAGAGGTGTATGTGAGAGCAAGGGACGACAACTCTGCGTGGAGATTGGCAAAACCCAGCATTTTAATTTATGTTGCAATGTGTCCGCCATGTTGATTACCGTTCCGGGTCATGGGAAAACGAAATTCATTTCTTCAATATTATTTTTTTTTATGTTTTACATATCCACCTTCATTTTTTATATAAACAAACTTTTTACAAAGTGCGTACCTAAAAATATATTTTCAACCAGTAAAATATTATGGAATCACGTTGGTCCAAGATATGGACCAAAGTGAACAACCTGTGGAGGCAGAGGTCTCTTCTAGTATAAGGGAGACCACTGCTCTTCTAGTATAAGGGAGACCACTGCGTAGGAGATTGGTAGAAACGACGTTCGAAAAGACAACACGAATAATAGCTTATTTAAACATCGTATAGAGAAAAAAAGTTGTTTGCACTACGAATGGGAAGAGTACAACCGCTTTAATTATAAACGTCATGAATTGGAGATCAGGAATGGACTGCAGCGACAAATTTAATCTAAGAACACACTTCACCGAATATTTTGGAGACGCCATTTTGGAGATGTGTATTGAAATTGACATTTTAATGATGGTGTCAATATCGACATAAGCGTGTAAAATCGTTTGTTTAAATAGTTGAGGATTAGCATACAGTTATCATTTGTCTTGACTTTCTGTGCAACATTTGCGAGTGCAATGACTATATCGATATTTAAGATTTATTGCCCCATTGATGACGTCATTTAACTTATGCAGTGCGGGCTGTTGCGATTTTTTAAAAATAAACGTTTTTGTGATTTATGACTTTAAACTAGAAAAAAATATGTACGTTCTTGGTATCACATTGTTTGTTTTGTTGAACCTGATCCATGTTGATAGAAATTGTTGACTTTATTGAAAATCCCACGTAACTCCAAACATTGACTGATATAAGAACTTCCTGTTGACCATGATATAAAAAATATATCAGGCAACGTTATATCAGGCAGATATCAATGCGGTGGTATGATAAATGATAGTTATACTCTGACAACAGGTTGTGATATATCTGACATCGCAAAACATGTGTGGCATAGATTTACTCGCATAGTTGTGTGGCAGTTTTCTACTCGCATACTTTTTTTCAATAAAACAAATTTAAATACTATCATCTGTCCTTGTAAAAAGTTATAATCTCTATTAAGAGAAACAATTAGCAATGCCTGCTTTCATGTTAGTTTTTGACTAGCTATTCAATAAATACATGTCGGAAAACGCGTAGTCATCGTGGCATTCACACCACACGGTGAAAACGTTCATTTCAAAGCTCATAAAGAACCTGGTTTATGTAAAACACACTGTCAAACAGACTATGATTATGCGTAATTCTGGTAAATATTTGTTTCTTTATATAATATATAAATCTGGTTATACAAAGATTGGTTTAAGAGTTTTAGGAATGTACCATATACACCTTTAAAATGTGAATATATCATTCTTGCTGTCTCGTTAAAGTACACAAATTAAGATAAGGGTACGTATAGGAACGTTTTGCGCGTTTATTTGTTATCATGCTGTGTTTGTCGTTTATGAAAATTTAACACCCGTCAGGAAGCAGGAACTTAAATAACTGAAGCGCCAACATGTATGATAACCCGCAATGATGAGAAGAATCGGAGTTTATTAAAAGGGTATACCTATTGTATCCGCCTCTTTCCGCATTCCGTACCGATTTGAATAAAAGTTGTTTAACCTTTATTTTAAGAACCCTATGTAAAACGCAGCCCGTGTAAAATCAGTATCATCCTGTGTGACATGAAAACAATGTTTTGTGACCGGCACACACTATTCAGAACGAATAAGACAGAATAAAAGGGAGCAGAATAGTTGTATCATCGCTGTTTTTAACAATGCCTTTGAAATAATTTAAAGGGGCCTTTGCACGTTTTGGTAAATTGACCAAATTCAAAATAAATGTTTCAGATTCGCAAATTTTCGTTTTAGTTATGATATTTGTGAGGAAATAGTAATACTGAACATTAACCATGCTCTAAAATATTCATTATATGCATCTTTTGACGATTTGAAAACCTAAAATTTATAAACCGTTGCAACGCGAAACGATTGAATAATTTGAAAAGTTCTGTTGCTGTCGTTTCATTTTGTGAAACTACGAAGATTGCTTATGTGAAGTAAAAAATACATCACCTTATAACATGAGCACGGATGGCCGAGTGGTCTAGGTGAAAGATTTTTTCTTCAGGACTCCAAGGGTCAGTGGTTCGAGCCCAGTTGAGGGTAACTTTTTTTTCTTTCTTTAATTGTTTTTTTTTACTGGAGATTTTTAGGGCAGATTTTTTTTTTAATTTATCAATATAAAGCATTTAATGACAAACTTCAATACATGCAAAAATATGTGAAAAATCCCCTTTAAGAAAACTTTTCACCCGTCAGGAAGCAGGAACTTAAATAACTGAAGCACAAACATGTATAATAACCCGCAATGATGAGATGAATCGGAGTTTATTTAAAGGGTATAATTATTGTATCTGCCTGTTTCCGCATTCCGTACCGATTTGAATAAAAGTTATGTTTAACCCATTTATTCCTATTGTACTCTCACATCCTTCTTAATTGGATCAATTTATTTCCAAAATAAGGGATGACTAGTATATTTATTTCTATATTTAGAATATTTAATACAGAAATTCCTTTAAGCAAACAGCGCAACCCCGATGAGACGCCGCATCATGCGGAGTCTCATCTGGGTCTACGCTGTTTGCCAAGGCCTTTTTGCCAAGGCATAAATGGGTTAACCTTTTATTTTGAGAACCTAATGGAAAACACAACTCGTGTGCAATCAGTTTCATCTGGTGTAACATGAAAACAATGTTTTGTGACAGGCACACACTATTCAGAAACGAATAAGACCATATATAAGGAAGCAGAATAGTTGTGTCCTCACTGTTTCTAACAATGCCTTTGAAATCATTTAAATATTCACCAAATCTTAAGAGTTGAATTTAATCGAATAAATTTAATTTCCTTTCTAAAACACATTGCTATTGTATTGAAATCACGGTGTAAAAACAACAAAGATGTAGCAAATACATATGGATATTTAACAAAGATGTCACAAATACATAAGGATATTAAAATATAAATGAAGCTTTAATATTGATATAGGATATAATTTGGTATATATGTATACAATACTTTGTCTTTATGGACTTTAACCAAACACACTTTTATTGATTAGTAAGATCTCAAATGAACACCGAATAATGAACTTTATCTGCTACATTATTTAAATTACACAAGTTTCAAGATTTTATTCTGCCTGTACTTTTCTATATTGCTCAGTTTCAATATTGGACTTGAATCTGAATATTTTGTAAAAAAAAAGGCGTATGTTCTTAATTTTCATATGTTAGCCAAAACAAGTGAAAGCCTACAAGAGTTCTATTTAATTATGTATGTGCAGATGTAAGTTTTTCTGTCTTAACAAGTAATATAAAAATGTGCTTCGGTAATTTTAATGAGGCATTTTCACGTTTGGGTAAATTGACAAATTGAAAAAAAGTTTTTCCAGATTCGCAAATTTTCATTTTAGTTATGATATGTGTGAGGAGACCGTTATACTGAACATTAACCATGCTCTAAAATAGCAATTCTATTACGTCATACAACTTCCGTGCTAAATGAGATGTGCACAAGCAGATCGATATATTGTCAGTGCGATTTAGCTACTCGTTGAGTACAGACGCTTCGGCGTGATCGATTTCCGTAACGAATTAGTTCGTTCGCGGTTTATACTTCGGTATCGCACACGTCAGTTTTATTGCTATTAGTAGCAATTATTGGAATTATTTTGTCATTCATAACTAATTTTACTGAATTTCGTTATTTTTCTTCGGAAACAATAAAAGAAACTTGTTTTTTTGTAAAAAATTTCTTCGGAAATTTTTACCAGTCTAAACACGTGTCAGAGACCGGTTTACGATATCCGGCACATTTTTTCTTAGGTCTCTGTATATTTAACACGTCATGGCGGACAAAGAAGTCCAGAACAGTAAGAAAACACCCAGTAAGTCGGTTTTGGTCGCAAATAAGACCTCTTCAGTGTCTGAGGACACACCTAAAACTGTTTCTAACAAAGGTCAGTGTTCTACGTCCACAAGTTCTATGTCTAAGGAGCCTGAACTCACTGTTGAAGTTCTCTCTATTTTGCAAGAGCTCAATGGAAATATGAAAAGTCAGAAAGAATGTATTGTGAAACTTGAATCTACTCAATATTACGATGAAGAGTATTCAGAGGACCAGTTCTATGATGACGATGGACAGTCTTTTGATGAAATTGATCAAGAAAGTGTAAGTCCCAATCCGGTTTTTCGGAACATAATGGAACGTTTTAGTAATTCTGACCCTGTTGATAAAAAGGTCAATGATGATCTAGCAAAATTTGTGAATAGTTCTTTCAGGAACGAACTTTCTGATGACAAAATGAATGAACGTTTGAAACAGGTGCATAGGCCTGAAAACTGTGATGCTCTTGTTAAAACTCGTGTTAATCAAGGGATATGGCGTCTGCTGCGATCTCAGGTTCAATATGATGATAATAAAATGCAAAGTGTTCAAGAACTTTTGGTGAAAGCAGCATCTAACATTACCAAATCTGTTGACATATTAGCCAATTCCACAGAAAACCCATCAGTTGCATGTAGTAAGGCCATTGATCTTTCAACCAATGCTATAGCCCTTTTAGGCCAGACCTACAGAAACATTAACATAAGAAGAAAAGAGCTTCACAAAAGCAGTTTGGACCCCAAATACCATAATCTTGCCTCTCTATCATTGCCATGTACAGTTTTTTTGTATGGTAATGACAATGACGTAAATAGAAACGTTCGTGAGATAAACGATCTCAACAAAATTGACCGCATTGGGCAGCAGTTTGGCAGAGGACGTGACTTCCGTCGTCCCCATCCATACAGATCAGGGTTTAGAGGTCGAGGCCGATTTCGTGGTCGAGGCCGTGGTGATGCTGGCTTTTCAAAAAACGGCCGAGCATTGGCACCGAGGAAATAGACAAGGTTAGTACCTTTGAAGCTGGTAGATTGAAATATTTTGTTGAAAATTGGAGAAAAATAACTAGTGATGAATCCATTTTGGATATGATGGAGCATTTTCACATCAAGTTCATTGATAATGTAACACCAGTTAAGACATTTTGTCAAGCAAACAGATTTTCTTCGAATGAAAGTGATCAAATTGATCATGAAATACAAGAGCTATTATCAATGAAAGTTATTACCCAAGTTGAACATGACCCTAACGAGTTCATTTCTCCAATTTTCACTGTTCCGAAAAAGGATGGTACATGTAGACTGATATTGAATTTAAAAGATTTAAATCAATTTATCGAGTACCACCATTTTAAAATGGATACCCTTGAATCTGTTCTCAAACTAGTCACTCCTGGCTGTTATTTTGCATCAGTAGATTTAAGGCATGCATATTATTCAGTGCCTATTGCACCGGAACATAAAGTAAAATTGCGCTTCATCGTTAAGAGCAAAATCTACCAGTTTGAATGCCTTCCAAATGGTATTTCATCGGCGCCAATAAGCTTTACTCGCCTGCGTAAGCCTGTTTTTGCATCTTTGCGCATGCTTGGTATCACAATTTCTGGGTTCATAGATGACTCGATAATTTTAGCACACACAATGCAAGATTGTGAAAGAAATGTTAAAGATACTGTCAGGTTGATAACTGATGTAGGTTTCATTACACATGAACAGAAATCTGTTTTGGTCCCTACACAGCAAATAATATTTCTTGGGAATCTAATTGATTCTGTAAGCATGACAGTAACTTTACCCAAAGAAAAAATTGCAAACATTGTCCAAGCATGTTCAGAATTGCAAAACATGACTTTCGCAAAAATTCGACAAGTTGCTAGGGTTTTGGGTCTCATGGTCTCAACGTTTTTTGCTGTTGAGTTTGCTCCTCTTCATTATAGAGTAATTGAGAGACAAACAATCTTAGCTTTACAAAACATGAAGGGTGATTTTGATTCGTGAATGAATGTCTCTCAGGGCATAAAAAATGAGCTCCAATGGTGGATCGATAAGCAAATCCAAGTTTAGTAATCACTTGTGATGCTTCAAATGATGGTTGGGGAGCTGTTTGTGAGAAATATGAAATAGGAGGTAGATGGAGAGACCTTGAGTACCAAAATCACACCAACTACCTGGAATTGTTAGCTGTTTTTCATGCACTAAGGTCATTTTGCAAATCCATCGAAAATTGTCATGTACAAGTAAGATCAGACAATACATGTGCAGTGGCATATCTCAATAATATGGGGGGGGGGGGGTAGAATAGAACATTTGAATGCCTTTGCAAATGATATTTGGTCATGGTGTTGTCAGAAAAATATCTGGTTATCTGCCACCCATATTCCTGGTGTTGATAATTCTGCAGATAAGTTTTCTAGAGAATTTCAAGATAATACAGAGTGGATGTTAAATACGATGTTATTTAATGAGATAATCGAATGCTTTGGAATGCCTGAAATTGACTTATTTGCCTCCAGGCTCAACAAGCAACTTGACAGATTTGTCTCCTGGAAACCTGATCCTGATGCAGCTTGTGTGGATGCATTTGCATTAAACTGGTCAAATATGCTGATATATGCATTTCCACCTTTCAGTTTGCTGGGACGCCTAGTACAGAAAGTACGGGCGGATGCTGCGGAGATGGTCCTGGTGGCACCTCTTTGGGTGACGCAGAATTAGTTTACTCCAATCCTCGAGATGTTGATACAGGATCCTCTCATCTTGAAGGTGAAGAAACATACTTTGAATGTTCCAGGAACCAACAAGGTACATCCTCTGGTGAACAAGTTGCATTTGATGGTATGTCGTATATCAGGAATTCCTTCAAAAGCCGAGCTTTATCGGAAGAATCTGTCGAAATTCTCATGGCTTCTTGGAGAAAATCCACTAAGAAGCAATATCAGTGTTACATCAAGAAATGGGTTCTCTTCTGTTGCGAAAGGAAAAGTGATATTTTTCAAACAACTATTGAATCAGTAATAGAATTTCTTACTTATTTATACAAACAAAAATATAGCTATGAAACATTGAACACTGCTCGTAGTGCATTGTCAAATTTGTGTAAGTTAATAGATGGACATTCTGTTGGTTCACATCCATTAGTTGTCAGATATATGACAGGAGTTTTCAATTTACGGCCAAGACGTGTTAAATATACAGAGACCTGGGATGTGGCCATTCTTCTGCGTTATTTGAAGACGTTGACACCAGTTTCATCTTTGACTTTGAAGATGTTATGTTGTAAATTAGTAACTCTTATTGTGCTCACTCAAGCAAGTCGTTCACAGTCAGTTAGTCTATTAACTTTGGACGGAATGAACCAAGAAGATTCATTCTTTGTTGTATACTATAGTGGGTTATTGAAGCAATGTCGTAAGGGTAAAGTAAACCCTTTTGCTATGCTAAAGAAATACAATTTAGATAATGCTATATGTGTGTACACTACACTTGAAGAATATATTTCACGTACAAGGACATTACGTGGAGTAAATATGAATTTTTTTATCAGTTATATTAAGCCTTATAACTCTGTTGGACCTACTACTATTGCTAGATGGGTCAAATTCATGATGAGTAAAACTGGGATTGATGTAAATAAGTTTAAAACGCATAGTGCTCGTTGTGCTACAACTTCGAAAGCTAAGCAGATTGGTTTACCATTTGCGGAGATTCTAAAAGTTGCTGGGTGGTCAAGTGAGAGAACATTTGCCCAGTATTATGAGAAGCCAATAGAGAACTGTGAAGATTTTCAATCTGCTGTGCTGCAATAGATACACATTATTATAAGGTAATATTTAAAGGTTTTCTTTAAATATTGGCCCATATTTATATCGTAGCTCAAAAAAGTCATGTCCTTCAGTGTTGAAGTCTCATTTGAGCACGGAAGTTGTATGACGTAATATAATTCCCCCAAACAAACTAGACTTACTTTAAGTTGACGTTTGGTTGGAATTCTGTGTAGTCATATGACAACTGGAGGGATCAAATGCCCTCCCTCACCACCCTTTATTTTATTTGGTGAGAGCTAAAAAAATTTCATCTGTATTCATTTGATATGGACATAACTTTTTTGAAATCGTGTTGAAGACTGACAATATATTGATCTGCTTGTGCACATCTCATTTGATCCCTCCAGTTGTCATATGACTACACAGAATTCCAACCAAACGTCAACTTAAGGTAAGTCTAGTATGTTTGGGGGAATTATATACATCTTTTGACGATTTAAAAACCTGAAAATTATAAAGCGTTGCAACGCGAAACGTTTGAATAATTTGGAGAGTAAATATACATAGCGTATCTACCTAACGCCCCAGTTATCGCTTTATTACAGGCTTATTCAATAAAAAAATATGCAAGTTTTGAAAACACACTTTCTGCATAACTGTATAACGTGCTTTAGTAATAACATAGGATTTTGTGGATATTGCACTTAATATTTCGCTACCATATAAGGGTATCTGTTTACAAGTATGATATATATGGTGAAGTATTGTATTTACATAATTTTTGGTGGAGATAACCAAAACCTAGTCTGAAACTAGCCTTTAAAACTCAATTATACATATGATCTTGACATTTAGAGTACGTTCCCGATAAAAATAGCACATTTTTAAGATTATTTTATGTTGAAATACATTTTAATGTAAGTTTTTTATGTTAGTATTTTTTAATTAAAAGAGAATCTGATGTTATCAACGCAGCTCTGTAGACCATTTGAACTAGTAGACAATAACAACACATAATCTGCATACAGCAACCAGCTTAAACTAACACCATTTAAATATACGAAATCCTCAAAACTCAATACTAATAGTGAATCATTCATACATCTTTTTAAAGTTTAAGACTCACGTTAAACCCCCGATGCTTGAACATTCGTGTAGTAAATGTTGATGGGAACTGTTCCGTTATCACATTTACTCATGCAATGTCTTTTTAATTTTGGTCGAATCCTTCACCTCTGTTTTATTATTAACAAATATGAAATTTTTAGACTTTTTGATGAAAGTTTCCAATCAATTGGAATCAAATAGTTTATGTGTGATAATTTTTTTGCAAAACATTTATTGCAAAACGGGTAATTCGACAAGTGTCAAATTGCAATAATACACTCCAAAAGCTTTTTCAAATGCAATTATTGAAAAGCGGGTTTATTCCAAAGCGATTTACTATAAAAGTTTCAAATTGCAATTAGACACTCCAACCCGTTTTGCAATAACATTATTGGAAAACAGTTTATTGCAAAACGGGTTTTAACAGGACATCCTTTCTAATGGATGAATTACTATCAGCAGTCCACAACAGACCTGACTGGAGGAGGATATCTGTTTCGTCGTCCCTCTTTTTCACCCAAAGTGATAATAGTTTTACAACATTCTGCTTTTTTATATTTATAGCTTATTTGTGAACACTGATCATTCTCATCCGAATGGGGTTTATAATGTTTAGGTGATTTTGAAGACATAACGATATAAATCCAGCGTCGTAGCCGCGCTGAGGCACACCGAGGCAGTTGCTTCGGCTAAAATTTGCAGAGCCACGTTGAGATTACAAAGAAAAAATGCAAAATTAATGTCAAAGAATAAAATCTATATAAGAAATTGTGGCAATTTAATAAATTTTAGGTACTCATATTACTCACAAACATATAATATCATTGAGTACAATGGGTTCTTGTTGAGGCAGATATTATTATTTCAATTTCAGCGTCGTAGCCACGCTGCAAATCAAATACCGATAGGTAAAAGTACGCTAATTCTGATACGGTTAAGTGTACAATTTTCGCAAAGAAAAAGAATCGTGATTAATACTGAACAATATGTTTCCAAATAATATTAATAACTTACTGATTAAATGATGGTCATTTGTACGGTGATGCACATGGTTGAATGATCGATATTCTACGGAAATCTTGAAAATAATTATACATTTTTTGATGTTAATATAGCTGTACACAAATGTATGTTAATAAATAGATATCCAAAGAGATATAACCGCTTTCAACACGTATTTATAAACTTTTACGACGTGCGTGATGATAGCCTTTTTAGCAAGTTTAGTACATAGGTTGAATCATGAATCCTATTTGGTCCTTTTAGCACCCTTTTAGCCTAATTAGTATATTTAACAAGCTCAGTACAAAGGTTGGAAAATACATGATAATTAGCATATTAAGCTTATTTAGCAGCCTTTTCAGCCTATTAAGGAGGATTGGTACATTTTTTGAAAAAAAAATCCTAAAAGCATATGTACCAGTAGTTTTCGCCTATTAAGCGACGTAAGCAAGTTTAGTACAGGTCTGTTTTAAAATACATCTTATTTAGCATATCAAGCTTATATTGCAGCTTTTCAACAAGTGTATTAAATAGGTTGAAACAAACATCCTATTTAGGCTATTTAAAAACCCATTCAGCCTATGCAGTCTATTTTGCTTTTTAGCAATCTTATTGAATAGGTTGAACCATTCATCCTATTATTAAGTGTAAGCCTATTTAGCAAGCCATTTGCATTATTTACACAACCAGTTTGTATGAACTGTTATGTGCCCCTTTCGAACAAACAAGGGTTATCCCAAGGAAGTGACATAGCGCACGCTGATCTTCTTTCGGCTGCCTGTCGGGCTGACCTAGTTTCGGCCCAGGGTTTAAGTAAGGGTTGTCGTCAGGAGGACGTTCATCAAGCCTATTAAGCGCAGCTTACGCGATATCTACGGCAACTCGATATGCAACTTTAAGGGCCCCTTTTGGAAAACAAGAGGAAGAGACATAGTGCACGCTGATCTCCCGGCGGCTGCCTGTCGTGATTACCTTCTTTCGGCTTGGAGTTTTAATTATGATTGGCATCAGAGGGACGTACATGAAGCCTTTTAAGCGTATTATGCGATATATCGACGACGAGTTGGTATGCACCTTTAAGGGCCCTCTTCGAACAAACAAGAGTTATCCCCCGGCATCGACCTATTGCAATCATATCTCCCGCCGGCAGCGTGTCGGGCTGACCTAGTTTCGGCGCGGGGTTTTAATTACGGTCGGCGTCAGGGACGCGTTGATACAGCCTATTAAGCGTAGTATGCGATAGATCGACGACGAGTGGCTATGTATTTTCAAGGGCCCCTTTCGGACAAATAATAGGTATCCACCGCAATCGACCTAGTTTGCGCTGATCTCCCGTCGGTTGCCTGTCGGACTGACCTACTTTCGGTTCAAGGCTTTAATTAGGGTCAGCGTCAGAGGGACGTTCATGCAGCCTATTTATTGTATTATGCGCTTTAACCAAGGCGAGTGGGTATGCACTTTTAAGGGCCCCCCTTCGAACACACAAGAGTTATCCCCCGGTAGCGACCTATTGCAAGCATATCTACAGTTGGCTGCGTGTCGGGCTGACCTAGTTTCGGCTCGGGTTTTTAATAAGGGTCGTCATCAGGGGGACGTACATACAGCCTATTTAGCGCATTATGCGATACATCGACGACGAGTGGGTATGCATCTATAAGTGTTTTTTTCGGACAAACAAGAGTTTTCCCCCGGAATCGACCTATTGAATGCAGATCTCCGGTCAGCTGCCTATCGGGCTGACCTTATTTCGGCCCGTGTTATAATAAGGGTTGGTGTCCGGGGGACGTATTGACAGCCTATTAAGCATTTTATGCGCTATATCTACGGCGAGTGGGTATACACCTGTAAGAGCACCTTTCGGACACAAACGAGTCATCACCGGTATTGACCTAGTGCACGCTGATCCCCAGTTGACTACCTTTCGGGCTGACCTAGTTTTGACCCAGGGTTTTATTTAGGGTGGGCTTCAGGGGGACGTAGATACAGCCTATAAAGCGTTTTACGCGCTATATATACGGCGAGTGGATATGCACCTTTATGGGCCCGTTTCGGACAAATAAGAGTTATCCCCTGGAAGCGACTTGTGCACGCTGATCTCCCGTAGGCTGCTTGTCGGGCTGACATAGTTTCTTCCCTGGATTTAAATGATGGTCAGCGTCAGGGGGGGGGAGGTGGGGCTTACGTACAGCCTATTTAGCATATAGTGCGCTATATCCACGGCGAGTGGGTATAAACTTTTGTGGAAACCTTTCGGATAATCAAAAGTTATCCCCCGGAAGCGACCTAGTGGAGACTGATCTACCGCGTTGATCATTACAAACACCATCATCACCGTCGCAACCACAACCATCACCTTCACAACCACCTTCACCACCAACATCATCACCAACACCATAACTACCAACACTAGCAACATCATCATTTCCACAACCACTACCACCATCGCCACCAACATCAGCATCATAATAACCGCGACCACCACCATCAGCATCACCATCACAACCACCGTCACCAAATCACCACCAACACCACCACCATCACCTCCAATATCACCACCACCATCAACACCATAATCATCACCACCACCACCAACACCATAATCATCACCACCACCATCACAACCATAACCACCACCATCATCACCACCAGCACCACCACCACCGGCTAAATTAAAGAATCTTCATGGCATCCGTAAACGATGCGCCATCCTTCTCCAGCAGTGGAACCGAATCGTGAAAGAGTCCCATCTGACACGAACTAGTAACTGAAATGAAAACAAATAAAACATTACTTTATTGAAAATATACACTTCAGTATCATTTTAACCAACGATGTTATTAAGGGGCGATAAAAGATAAATAAAATAAACACGTATTAGCATATATACCGGTCGGTAAATTAGAATACGTCCATTTGCAAGAAAATGTCAGAGTTAACGTTAAACATCTGCACTGAAAAAAAAGGATAAGGTGATGTAAGACCTTAGTAACTGCCTTTAGTTCACCGTATTGCTGTTGAAAAACAGAACGAAACGCTATCGAGTAGACTTGATTTTTAGAGCTAAGGCGTTTTAAAACTGCTTACGCTGACTCGAACGACTCGGACTCGCTGTACCAGCACCGTCGACCCGCGTCAGTGTTTACGCTAGCGGGCAAAAAAGTGTGTCCCTCGCAGTAAAACTGAGGAGCCTTGCCAGAGTTTGAGCAGACAGACACACAGACAGAGCGTCAACAACATTAAAACGTCCTAGCTCTAGAAATCAAGTCGAATGGACAGTGTTGTCTTTCTGCGTACCAACAGCAGTACTGCTAACCATAGAAACTCAACGACAATCGCACATCACAATTGTCTCTTTAATTATACCTGTCTAAAGTCAATTTCAAAAATATATGTTATCACTTATCTTTGTATTTACAGGAGTGGCAGAGATGACATTTCAACGATCCATACTTCGGTCTTTTTACTGTGACCTCCAGCAGTTGGTCGTGGTGTATCCGGTCCCATCGCGTGTTACTGTCTGTATCCAAATAAACGGACAGCTGTTCGAAAAAGATGTTAGAGATGACACCCATTGTGTATATTAAATACAGACAAAGGACATATCGCCAATAGGCTTTGTTGAAATCTATTGATTAAAGTTTTAAAGTGTTCCAAATACAATGTGATTTTTTTTTCCAAATTAGTTGCAGCGCGACAACCTTTTATTTACGATAAAACTGTAAGTTTTGAAAGATCAAAAGGAGTGGATTCCGTAAAAGTATTCATACACATTTGGGCGCACACGTGCATTGTTAAATGGCTATCGCTTCCATGTGGAAAACAGCAAACATATAAATGTGTGTTTATGTTCTGCTTAAATTCGGTGATATACTCATTGTTTTCAATACTTTTAGCGGTATATTAGTCAACAAACTATTTCGTCGTGTGTACATGTGTATTGTTTTTCATTTTCCTCAACCAAACTTTTTAACACTAATCACACTTACAAGCTCTGTCACAATTGCAAAGCATACGCAAATATGTAATAAGTACATTTAGATTTACCTGATCAGGCGAACTGCACATCCATTCATTTCAATATCCCAACAACCATTGATCAACCCTATAAAGTTTCACACCTTGATAACCACCTGATCACATCTCAGAAAGGTGTAACGTGCCGCTAGCTAAAATAAAAAATAAAAAGCAGTTGTGCAAAGATGGGCACTGTAATTGTATTTAATACAGCAATTATCAGCTTATTCACACAAGTGAAGCATTGCGTCGAACTGATAATGTATGATTTAAAAAAGAATACACATTTTATGATTTTAAGTCTGCATTAACTGTAGTCCTATGAGCTAACCCTAGGCTTGAAAGCGTATGCAACGTATAATTATTATGTAAAAAGAATCGCTGAATGATATTTGGATGGCACCAGTCGAAGTTTTACGAATCCTTTAAACGTTAACACACACCTTGTGATATAGATTTTTTAGTTTGGCCGCACACTGTCAGATCGTCGATGGTATTTTTTTACTTGATCGGACGTAGGTTCTTTCGAATAAGATCGTGGCGACAAATTATGCAACGAAAGGCACTAAGTAATGTTCAATAGACTGATACATGAAAAGCAAGAGTTTAGAAACCCCACTTATCACCCGGGTACAAACAACGCTTGTCCATTATATCAACCAATTAAACAAAGATAACTTACTTTAAATAATAACGATTCACACGGTGTGTAACTTAAAAAGGATCATACAGGGTAAGCTTTATTTGTACCTGCAGATTAGTGTGTTTTCCCAAAAAGTTCCCTTTCCGGGATACACATAGTATCGTCAAGGTATTGGACGGCAACCGATTCAGTCATCCAAAGGCCCTTATTTTACGTGCGGCGGTAAACCCTATTCATCTTTTAGTGAATTTCATTGGCAATATTTCTGCATGCGCGACGACCCTCACATTCACATCGGTACATTTATACTGTTATAAAGATTGAAATATATATACACACACACACACACATATATATATATATATATATATATATAGAAGTGGATCTGCGAATGATGCGGTTGATATGCTGCACCGTACGTCAGTCGGTTGTTGTGAATTATGTAGTTAACTGTAAACAACCCCGAATATACTGCCAGGAAAGAAAACAAGAAATATCTTTAAAAAAAAGATATTCGGCGTATATCCTCACTTTGAAATAAAGGTAGAAAATTGACGTTTCTAATTTATTAAATTAAAAACAACGGTTTTAGTATTGCTGTGCTCTTTTTTCACTAAATAGTCGCATATCCACCGCATGAAATGTTTGTTATGAAGTGCACGAATATTAAACCACATAACAATGTTCGTAGATACAAACAAATTTTACTACGTGAGATCACATCACATGGTTTATCATGAATTTATTTCTTCGTCATCGAACCATGTGGTATGTTGATATTTAATTAAGACGCAGTTTTCTTTGCACACATTCAAATAACACGGTTAAATTCGTGTCACACGAAAATGGGTCTTTTGGCATATGCGAAAAGCGTAGCTTAAGCCCAGCCTGCGCACTTACGCAGTCTGGTCAGGGGCTACGCTATCCGCTATAAAAACGCACGAAATGTATCGTGATATCTCCCGAGTAGCCTATTCAGTATGCATGTTCTGACAAGACTGCGCGGATGCACAGGCTGCGCTGGAGCCACGCTGGCAGCATATTGCAAAAGACCCATTTTCGCATAACGCGGATCTTAAAAAAAAAATAATATTGCGTCTTGTAAATGGAACATCAAACCAACATACATTCCGATAGAAAATTGAAGTCACACTGTCTTATTTATAGCAAACTGACCATTGTCGGTAGCTCTGGCTTTCATACGTCACACTTGTGTGGCTAGATAATTAAACGATTTCCCTTTTATCATGGATACTAATATTTCGTTTTTTTTTTCTCACAATACAAGACACATGTCAATTACCGATAGGTTTTCACGATATAAAAGAACATGAAACTACTTTTCATAATAAAATACTAAAACAAAAACATAAACTAAAATCCTTCCAGATCTCAGCGTCGTAGCCACGCTGAGGCACGCCGAGGCAGTTGCCTCGGCTAAAATTTGCAGAACAATGTTGAGATTACAAGGAAAAAAGAAAACAATATTTTAAAGAATAACATGTTTATAAGAAATTGATGCAATTTAATAAATTGTAGGCGCTATGATATTCACAAATAAATATTATCATTAAGTACACTTGGTTCATGTTGAGGCAGATAATTATTTTAATTAAATGACTTTAATTGATGCCAAATTGGCTCAGCAAAATGATGTACGCTTCGATGCTAAAATCATGGTGGACATGGAAACGTACCGAGCTAGAATATGGTGTTTTACGGCAAGGTCTGTCTCTATTTTACACTTAGACACACTTCGGGTGGTTGGCGTTTTCGGCTTTATTGGTATTCTCCTCTTTATGGCCGTCGTCGAGTTAAATACGGGGCCGTTTCAAGTGGAAAAAATGTTTGTTTACATTAGAATTTTCAAATTATGATATCCCGCGTATTCATTTTTTTTAAGAAGTTCAAGTCTTCATTTTAATAGTCAATGTAGTTGATGATAGAACGGATAGAAAATGATGCCGCATTGCTAAAGAAAAATTTACACAAGAAAATAAAAAAAAAATGGCAAGAAACTTTACTGATTTAAGTTAAATATTTTGTACTCCTCATGATGATCAGTATATCCCTGTGACGCAATCGGTAACACGTCCGACTCTGGATTCATTGACCAGTATTATATTTTCACTGCCTTGGTTCGAACCCCAGAGGGGCCTGTTTATTTTTCAAATAACTTCCATCAATGATCCTTTTTATATGTGCTTATGCTTAAAAACGCTTTTGATTTAATGCATTATGTAGCGTCCATGATTCCGATAATTTAGGTATAAAATGTGGTTTAAATGACCTTAAAAACGCACCAGAGACGTTCTAGGTATAAAACAAATACGGGGGGGGGCATGCCCGGACCCCCTTGAATGACCTAATATACTGCCTCGGCTAAAATCTGGGGATGGCTACGCCACTGAAATCATGAAATCATATCTTTAGTAATAGATAATTTTTGCCCAACCACTGCGACGGGCCTGTATGCTAATAGTTAATAATAGCTATTTGCTGTTTACATGGGAAAGACCTGGTACATGCGAGTGATCTTACCCTAATTGTAAATCAAGTGTTATTGAGGAAGATAATAAAATTTGCAGATTCTTCACTTCCTCTTAAACAACCAATGATGTTTGTTTCTACGAAATGAATATCTAACTAAATAATAGCATCGAGTCTTTATGAGTCTTGAAAATGAGCACTTATAACTTATGGCACAGTTTGCAAACGTCCATTTTGCATATAAAGAAGACACACTCGCTATGAAAAAAGAAAGAGATGGAAATATCAAGTTGATAACAGTAGTCTGCCTCTTTAATTCGTGGTAAATGTAATGAAAACATTTAGTATTCCGATAACGGTACAATTAAACAAACATAACAATACAGACACACAATTTCAATAACGAAATTGAAGAACACGTTATGTACGATATGTACAACGACAATTGCAAAGCATATTTCTAAGTGAATATTCGTAATCCACGTTCCCTCACTTATGCCATCATTGTTGATTTACCATGGGCGATGAGGTAAGCAAAGTTTAAGTTCATAAATACTTTAAAGAAAATTGCATTCTTCCTTGTCCTATTCCGGAAAGCGATTCAAACAATAAGACGACGCTTAAGTACACACTTAAATGAAATAAATTGTCAACCCTTCATTCGGAAAGTCCCCCAAAGTTAAGGGAGTATTCCTTGGTCTTTATTTTGCTCATAAATATTAGAACAATCGATTTTTATGTGTTTAGACTCACAGCAACACTTTTTGATTTTGAGTCACGGCAATTGTGTTATTTATTTTGTAAAGTGATTCTATACGATTTTAATTTCATTTCTTCACCAACGTATGAATATGAGCAATATGAGAAAGAAATGTTACATAAACACATAAACTGCCTTGATATCGTAAACGAATAAATTTAGTTTAATTTAACGAAATCAAGAACGCCGATAATAACACATTTTAATACTCGCAAATGTGTCAAAAACAACAATTGCGTCTTTGTGTAAAAATATTAAACCAATCTTTGGGAATTTCTTTACGATGTACATGAATAAAAAGTCGACTATGCAATCGAAAAGTTTTGCACGTTGATTATCAAAAAATATCTTCTTTGAGAGATTAATTTGAAAGTATACACAACTGTACTGTATCTATTCACGGGCTAAGTGAGACGCCTTCATCGGTGTACCTGTATGAAACTCTTATGTGTATGCATTGGTACCACTGCTGGACTTCTTACTCTATATTTTTATTAATCATGAAACGTAGCATCTGTTCTGTTAAAAGGACATTCTTATGTACCTGCTTTGTACAATGATTTGTTACAAAAATGCTTTATACAACTTAATGTACTTAAGCAATTATGTCGATTAAATCGATTTCACCAACTGCCTCGAACATCAACGTTTAAAGGGATCTTTTCACGTTTTGGTAAATTGACAAAATTGAAAAAAGTTGTATCAGATTCGCAAATTTTCGTTTTAGTTATGATATTTGTGAGGAAACAGTAATACTGAACATTTACCATGGTCTAATATATCCATTATAAGCATCTTTTTTGACGATTTAAAAACCTGAAAATTATACAGTTTTGCAACGCGAAACGATTGAATAGTTTGGAGAGTTCTGTTGTTGTCGTTTAATTTCGCGAAACTACGAAGATTGCTTACATAAAGTATAAAATACGTCTTTCATACATACTTGGCAATATGGCCGAGCGGTCCAATTGGTTTTAACTCCAGGACTCCGGGGGTCACTGGTTCGAGCCCTGATGCGGTCTACTTTTGTTTCCTTTACTAAAATTTATTCTTGATATTTTACTTGAGCTTTTTAGATCCAATGTGTACATTTATCAATATAAAGCATTTAATGACAAACTTCAAAACATACCATGATGTGTGAAAAGGCCCCTTTAAACCAAAACGCTTTTGTTAAAGAGATGTTAAAGCGCTTTTTGCATTCTGATGTAATTGATGTCTGTCTAGACATGTGTCTTGCTATACGTTTGAACGTATTTATGAACTGCAAAAGAACACGCTTAGCATCTACTCAGGACTTATAAATTATAAATATAAATATTGAAACGTACGAAACCCCATTATTTTTAAATGCCATCCTCTCTTAAACTGCTTGACAATCTTCACATAATTCACTTTAAATCTGCTTATATTTGATGCAATTTTATTGGGTAGCATATCTTAATTTTTATGGTACTTCAATTCAATAAACTGATAAAAGAGCGCCAAAAGCCAAAAGAGCGTAGCTGTTGAAAATGGATTACATGCACGAATGATTGATATAGCCTAGTAAGGTATTCATTGTGTCGACATTATGAACAAAAACAAGAAAATCGGAATTAACGACATGTCAGTAATTGAACAAAGTCCGACAGTGATTTTACCAGTTTCCCGATGTATATTGAATTGTTATCATTAAGCGCGCTTTGATTTACAATGCTTTCAATGTTCTTTCTGTGTTGTATATCCATTTAGAACCATTAGTTTCTCTGTGTATTATACGACTTGCCCGTATGGTCATGACAACATCTCGACACGTTTGACGACATTAAAGAGAAGGCCACAGCGTTTGTTGCAATCAACGAATGAAAGGATGCGATACGCGTGAGAAACGGCGTTAAGTATTTCGTGACGACAGTACGACACCAGATGCGAATTCGGAGCTAATTGCAGGCGACAATTTTCGAATTCACACATTCTACAGCATAGTTGATTGTCTCACTGTTGAACTATTCTGGTATTCTCAAACGGTTTGCTTTCAGGCAGAATTTGAGTCTCTGACCTAGGGTGATCTACGGAAATGTGCAATGCATCTAGTGGAGTCTTATCCAGATGACATTGAGGCGTCTTCTGTTGACGAGTTGGTTCAGTTTAAAGTCATCTAGAAGCGGACCAAGGCAGAACTACATGTTTAACTGCTGTAGTTAAATAGAGGTCAACTTTTCCAGCGTTGCCATCGCTGTAGGAATATACTTAACGATTCCAGTTAATAACTGTCAAAGTAGGATTCCATGTTCAACATAATAACGGGTGAAAAACTATCTATGGCACACCATGAGCCAGGAAATGTTTACAGCATTGGGGCCACTGTCTATTGAATGCTACTTAAGGCCTCCGAAAACTAGACTTGAAACTACTGATCGATCACTTTGGCCAGCTTAAGTGTCGTAGAAGTGGATGGAATCTGTTACGTGTTACTTGTATGCTAAGTTCAGTTTATAAAATAGTTATTCATTGTTTAACTTGTTTTGCTATATATATAATGTAACTGTCAACTGTGTACAAATGCAAGTTTTCTGATCTGTGTAGTATCAAGTATAATTTTCAATACATGTATAGGGAAGGGGCCCCCGTAACATTTGCAGCCTTGGGCCCCCAAACAGCTTAATCCGGCCCTGGTAATAAACCTTTGGCTAATGTCCTTTACCATAATCCAAATGTTTCCATCACGTTGAGATATTTTTTCAGAATTTACCCCATCAACGTAAATGCTTTAAGATATATGATGATCAAAATGTTTGCCGCGATGTATGTTTTATTATTAATGTGTCTATGCCATATTGCTACGACATATTTTTTATTGGAGATTGCACAAAATTTAATTACGCATCACCTTGATATTATGATTAACGTTCCATCTAATTTACTCATCCATCTGCAAATTATACCAAAACGGTTCATTAGTTAATATTGAGAGTAAGTTTCAGGTAGGACATCAATTGGATAGTTGGCTTGATGAACAGTTCACACAAATTGTCGACATCTGCGTTAAGACTCACTCTCAAAATGACTTAAGACTTTTAAGTGTTTTATTGCAATTGAAAAATCAATAAATTCATTCAAAGTTTGCAAGAACGATAGACAGCTTAATCTTCAGTGCGTTGTTTTACACCAATGATTCACAAGGGCGATGCTCTGCCTTAAGTATGCAAAGCATCTACCTATTGTGACGCGACGCCGTGAAGGGTTCTCGCTTTGTGATTTGTGGCCATCATGCACGTAAAAGCTATAAAGTTGCTGACTCACAATTAAGGATTGGTTGATAGTGACTTTTTGAAAAATGACACGGCGTAATAAAACTTTCAAGAGCGCCTATCAGGAAGAATTAATGTATTTTAAAAGAACTATTACAACTGAAATATCCGTTACATTATAGCATTAAATAAAATACAAACATACACGCTTTAGATATGTAAGAATATCATTATATGCCTTATTAATGAAACTTTTGTGTTGTATTATGTTACGACGTTACGTAAATGATAATAATTAGCTGTTTCATTAAGATATCAATTCAACTCAATTAATTGCATTATGAGGAAAATAACCTTTTCATTGGCATGTAACAAGTTAAGAATATTAAAATCCATTTTGAAACGTTTTTAAATGGTTTTTATATTACTGATATAAATACAAAAGTACAGAAAAAGTAAGTATCATTAAGTTGTAAAATAATTTTAAATTTATCCTTAAAACAACCGATAAAAACACACGAAACAAATCGAAACAACCGCTTTAATAATTCTCTTATCAAGGGGATTTTGTAATCCACTCCGCTCTCAGGAAAAAATACAAGCATTATGTTTGTTTCCGTCACCATGTGTGTCGATTGGGTAAACAGATACAAACATTACGTCCGGTATAAAACCTCAGATGCATTAAGTTCCGCACTTGTCATCGTCTTTGCCTGCAATCAGTTTGTTCTTTCTGTTATTTGAATAACGGATTCTGACGCGTGAAAGGTTTGTAAATGGCATCTAGATATTGGGTCTTTTATGTAGTCTATGTAGGAAATTGTTTGCATGTCAATTACATGTCTTGTTATGTTGTACTTTAACGTTATGATATTTATCGGAATGAAAATACGTTTAGTAATTTTTAGGTTGAATAATGTTCAACTGTTAAAATAGTAAATTGCATTTATTTTACTGAGCCTAAATTCGATACAATATTTTGTTCATTGGTGTTCCATGACATAACACATTTTATACGATCGTTCACCAAAAGCAATAAATAGCTCTGTATATTTCACTCATATTCATTTGTTTTAATATGAGTTGGTTCTTTTTACTTGTACTGAGACGCATTTACATGTTTATCAACGTGTATGCATTTGTGTTTAAAAATATGACGATAATATAAATGTGTGCTTGTATAATTGCTTTCGGACGCATATTTAATCCATTTGTGTCTAGTGGACTCTCCCATCCTTCTAAATTGGATCAATTTATGTCCAAAATTCGAATGTCTATTATATTAATTTATATATTTAGAATATTTCTCACAGAAATTCCATAAAGCAAACAGCGCAGACCCTGAATAGACGTCACATCATGCTGCGTCTCATCTGGGTCTATACTGTTTGCCAAGGCCTTTTTTTCTAGACGCTAGGCATAAATGGATTAAAGTTCGCATCTTAGTTGCAGTTATTTGTTTTTCAATAATGTTAATTTTTGTTTATTTGGTGCCTCAGGTGTAAATCCGAATAATATGTTGCATTTATAATATGTTTTTCCTTGATATTATTCATGCATTATTAATATAAACAAGTGCGACTGCCTAAAAATTAATAAAAACAAACGAACAAGCGCATTGTGTGCAAGCTTAGATTGTCATTGTTAACTCCTTAATGCTCTTCGTTCGTTTCTATAACAATAATACGAATTTCTTGTAGTTTTAAGCATGGGTGTGTGTATTTTTATATTCAGATGAAGCCCGCAGTTGTCATTATGCTTTCCATGCTTGTGGTTGCCTGCTTTTTCACCGGTTGTAAGTAGTATTCGTATTGCTGGTAATAAAGACGCAATGGGTCTGAAATTAAAATCTCATATAAGTACACATATTGATTTATTCTATGGTTTTACTGCTCATGATGTCATACATGAACTATGCTTAACATAAATAAACTTGAAAAATGTAACAAATATTTGTGTCTGTTTCCAAACGACGACATTCAACAATATAATGTTAATTTGTTAATCACAACCAACTATAGAATGTTAATTTGTTAATCACAATCAACAACATAATATTTTTCAGGCCAATGCTCTACAACGACTCCTCCTCCTGCAACTACCACAGGTATGATTTGCTTTTGTATCATGATATTCTGTGTGTCCGTCTTTTTTTCTGCTCAACATTTTTAAAGGCTATTGTCCCTATACACCTATGTAAATTGAAATTTATGTTGTTGTTTTTTAAACAAAAAAGAAATTATAATACCACAACATCTGAGACATTGTGCATCTTTTGCATTGTTTCTATTCACGTTGATTTCTTCTAACTAAATGGAGTATATTGTTAATTTTACAATGATTTTATAAGTGTGCAATGTTGCAGGTCCATTTTAATTGATAATCAATCTTTATTTCTTGATTTGCATATCAAAGATTCGTTTTCCTTAACATTGTGTAATTCTTCTTTAGTTTTGGTTTTCTGCGAACAATGTTCATGTTATTTGCGCTTTTTCTTAGTGTATTTATAAACTTAAATTGTATTTTCTTTATCAAATTATTCTAAATCCCCTTTATGTCGCTTATTTAATTCTGATTCATTTTGAACATTTTCACCAGAATATAACTTTCTCCAGCACGTGCATATTTCTAAATAGCTAAGCAGAAGTAATGATGTTGTGAAAATATCATTTACTAAACGATTTGTTTATCAAGAATACTGTTAAGAGCATAAGGTTGTCCAACATTCATTGAACAATTAAAAGAAGTAATAAGCATATAGAATGTTTGTTTTGCATAATGCATGACCCTATATATTAGATCACGAATACAATGCATAGCTTAAATGCCTTAAATATAACGTCAGACCATAACATTTAATTGATATAATATATAATGCGCTTTGTAAAGGTCGCAATTTAAGGTCACACTTAGGAATTTACCCTTAACACTTTTTCCACACCTGGCTTTGTCCTGGTCCAAAGGTTCAAGGTCATTGACACAGTTAAAATTGATTCTGGTTCCTGAGCGTATCGTTGCAAAGCATCTATGCATTGTCAAATTGTCAAATGATCACTGCAAAAAATGTGTAAGACTCTAACTTAGGTCAAAGATAAAAACATATTAATAAGCATAACTTAGATTTGCTAATAAGCCTTTGCATTACAACTTATTTACGGGCAACCGGACACTTGAAATAAAATAAACGGCCTCTTTGGGATGACAATAATGATTAGTAGCTGATATAACTGGAGTTTGTTTCTGTTTGACATTTCAGCAGGGAATGGAGCGGACGAGATTGTAATGAAATCAACGTGCTTATCTCTGTTCTTCGGCACTATCATCGCACTGGTGGCAGGCTTTACATTAAGCAGCTAGACACTGGATAACGTCATTAACGACCAGTGATGTTGTGAAAACGAATTGTATGCTAGTATAGTTGTAATTTGCTGACACAGAACATCTTTCATTCAATTAGTAATTGTTTGCTTTTATCTTTAACGTTAAGAACAGTATTAAGGAAATAACAAAGCCTATGATTTAATTCATTTAATAACAAACATAGTTCACTTCAAACGAAAAGTGGCCTAGTACTACGCATGCTGTTCTAAAATTACTAAATATATTCTTAGAAATTCATTTGCAATGTATTTGATAAAGGGTTTCTACCAATGTCTTTATTAAACATATTTACATGTATTCACGTTTTTATCACCTTTATATCGTTCCAAAACTATTCAATGACGAAGGCATAGCGGAAGATGGATTCATTGATGCCTGGCCCTCTGACTGTTTTGTTACCTATAGTCTTCTCGTACGTTTGGATTAATAAAAATATACTTTTTAATTGAATACTATTTTGTTTTACTTCCTTATGTCATGTTGTTGCTTTAACGGACTAAACATACATTTAAAAAACTTATTTTATCAGCGAGTGCGATACAAACATCGAAACAACCCAATGTTGCAATATGCCATTTATTTTTGTTACGATGATAACTGACAAACCTCGAAAAAAAAAACGAAATAAACGTCGAAGGTGGTCAGAATCCAGCAAAACTAATCCAGGAAATTCCTTATAATCTTATTGCTATCGAGAAATAAGTTGTGCATACTGTAAACAAACAACACAAACGTAGTCCACTTTTTCAGACACGTAAAAGCTCTACATGTATTAAACTTGTTTATTTTCTAGCACTTACTTTAGTTGGAGAATGTGAAATTAATGTAACTGAGGCCTGTTCAAACTTCACTATCTCTACTCGATAAAACAACTTCACTCATCGATGTATGATAATACTTTTACTTAAAAAAGCCTTCGAAAGCGGAAAGAGATGTTTCTTCTGTGACAATAAAGTGACAAAAATCACCTTACTGTTATATCGCACTTTACACCAAGATCTCAACCATACTTGATATATCCATGGAAAGGCACATACATGTATCTTCGGAGAAGTCGTTTAATTGTAAAATATATTTGAATCCGATTGCCAAAATTAATATGAAGATTAGTATAATACATGATGTAGTATTTCGGAATGTTTGACATATATGTACTCTGACAACACATTGTGACATATTTAAAATCGCATAATATGAGTGGCGTATTTGTACTCGCATACAATGTGTGCCATATTTTTATTCGCATAATTTTTTCAATATAACAAGTTAAAATTATATCACCTGTCGTTGTAAAAAGATATCTTTATTAAAAGAAAAAAATTAGCAATGCCTGGGTTCATTATAATTATTAGCTAGAACAGGACTGTTTCATAAATACATGTCTGAAATCGCGAAGTCATTGTGACAGTTACAAAATGAAAACATTCTTTATAAAGCGCATGAGAAAACACTTAATTACCACGTTTCTTTATATAACACTGTCAAACAATATTACCATTATTACTAAATAAATGAAAAGCATAGTTCAAACGCATAGTTTAGCTTCATAAAAATAATCTGTGTACAATCTATTGATAAAATAAACCGAACGTTCTTAAGGTACATATGTTAGGTAACACACGTGCAAGCCAACAAGAGTTCCATGTATGTGCACATGTTAGTGATTATGTCTTAACAAGTCATATTATAATGAGATTAAGCCATTTCAAGATGTTTTAATATATATCTAACACTATCCTGTCCATGCTTTGTCCTTTTTAAGCCGTTTGGAATTCTTAACAGCATTACAAACACTGCAAATATACATACGGTATGTACATAATGGTCCAGTCATTACTTAATTACAGATCTTAATTCAATAATAAAAAAATGCTATTTAATTTTTCAAAACACACATTTTTGCAAAATTGTAATAATTAACAACGGTCTTTAGTTATAACGGAGCGATTTGTGATAATAGCACTCAATATTTCGCTACCATATAAAGAAATCTGTATACAAGTATGATAAAAAGGATGAAGAATTGTATAAACATTTGGTTAAGACAACCAAAACATATTCTGATACTAACCTTAAAATCTCTCTCATGCAAATTATGCTCACAGTTAGAGTACGTTCCTAATGCAAATATCACATGTAAAAGATTCTCATATGTTTACAAAAATGTTAAGGTTAGAAGCTTGTGTACACATATCTTTCTTTTGATATTCTATCATTCTTACACTAATTCACAATATTAGGATTTGTTTAATTAATAGTGAACCCAATGTTATCATAGTAGAATGATAGATTACCGATGCAACTCTGAGGATCAAATGAACTTTTAGACTGTGACGAAATTTAGTAGACCGTAACCCTCACTTGCAGAAGTTGTGTCCCTTTGTTTTAATTATTCCATTTCTACAAAGTTGCTCGAAACACGACTGTAATTAATGTAAGTATAATTGATATATAATTGGGCTCATCTGAATTTAGTTCATCTTCAAAACACATACATTGATATTGATAATTTGTTTTAGAGTAGAGCATCAATATAATGCATGATATCACTGTATTTTTGTTGTGATCGGTAGACGCTCATTAAACATTACGCAGCTCTAGACGCTTATCAAATTGTAAGGATAACGGGCAACCAATCAGAGTATGTTCCAGTCGATCGCACACCGAGTAGAGTATAAATACCGGAGACCGCTCAATTTTTAGTTAGTTTGATTTCATTTTTTGGTCAGAATATATCAGCGTGTGAGTGACAGTCGACTAGCTGCAATTAATATAAATCAGATACAGATCGTATATGTAAGTTGTGGAGCTAGGAGTTGGAACTCTCCTAGGAACCATAGTGATAACGGAGTTGAGGAAACTCCATGGTTAAGCTTCAACTTACTGGCGTTCAATTGGCTGGAACTTTGAGAGTCATTTATAACAATAACCACACTCCATGAAATCATAGCTATCTGGGGATGGTGAAAAGTAGAAATTATTGATTCCGGGTTGTAGTTCGGAGAACGGCCAGTGAAGTTTGGGATAGCAACACTGTAAGGCTCTCGTATGTAGAGTTGAAGACACACATGGTTTATGGTATGAAAGTGGTTACAGCTAGTCGATGTTTGCAAGTATGGTCGTGAATATCTAATCAAGTGGTCAAAGTAGACCTGAGGAAAATATCTTATAGATTTCTTGTTACAATTAGTTGTTTAAATCGGATAGTCCAAGAAGGCTGAAGGAAAATTAATAATATAGTAGTTATTGTTTTGTATGGTTGATTCATTGAGTTTTAACTTGAACGCTCCAACTCATTAGCTTGAACTCATTAGCTTGAACTCATTAGCTTGAACTCATTAGCTGGAGCTCATAATCTTGAACTCATAAGCTCGAACTAATTGGCTGGAACTCATTAGCTCGAACTCATTGGCTGGAACTCATTAGCTCGAACTAATTGGCTGAAACTCATTTGCTCGAACTAATTGGCTGGAACTCATTAGCTCGAACTCATTGGCTGGAACTCATTAGCTAGAACTCCTAAAATTCCACCAATACGACAGAACGAGTGGGCTCGCGCACGTTACAAGACAATAACAACGCATACCGGTTATATACATAGAGTAACCAGCTGAAACTTATACCATTGAAATATACGTGATCCCCAGAACAAATTCAATACTGCAGGTGAATCATTTATACACAACTAAAAAAGAAAAGGACTTCAGTTGCCCGCCCCTGATGTATCAGCATTTATGGAGAAAATATTTAATTTGCTTTCATATGCATTTAATTACAAGTATACATTTTAAAGGGGCTGTCAACCAGATTGACGAAAAAAAGTCTAAAATACCGTATTGTTTTACAATTATTAATTTATATTGATTAAAATATCACGACTGGTATATTGCATTACTTGAAAAAAGTTGTTAAATTTTCATATTTTCAGTTTAATCCTAATAAAAAGACGAATGCTTTGGTTATTGTAGGCAAATATGTACGAAATATCTTCGTCACAATCGGCTCGTTTGTCTTTGCTGAATTTTATAAAATTCGTCTTCAATGAATAATTTTTCTAGCCTGTTTTGTGTTTTTGTTACATATTTTTATAAATGTATTACCATTTAACACATATAACAATCGTATAATCTCGCTTAAAAGTATCTTTTTTTAAGTACGCGTAAAAAGATATGATCATAGGTCCTAGAATAAGTTGAAAAGAAAACATCATAAATTACCCTTTACCTTTACAGTTGTTTAAACTGTAATTACTATACAATTGGACTATTAAGGTATACTTGACATATCATATACCCAACTTTCATTAGTTCAATCAAATGTTGCACCTCCTTTAAACAAAAGTTGAATAAATAATTCTTTCAAAATTGAATGAATGGATTTATTCGGAATACACCACACGGAATAAACAAAAAATACACGAAAATAGCTAAAACATCTAACGTTTATGTATAATAACTTCTTAAAAATATTTGTAACACAACGTAAAAGATGAGCCCGGTGGAGAAAAAGCCTACAGTCTGTCTTTTAAGAGAAAACGAGTATGTAAATATTCTACAAGCGTTAGGTTATTGACATTTGAAGGACACATAATGCGATTTAAAAACTGTCATTCGATGAACATTTATATTCTTATATTTTTCACAGAAATATTATGTTCCTTAAAAGTAAAATACAATTATTCAACTGAAAAGCAGAAATACTAGTCTACATTACACCAAAAAAATAAGATAAATGCCCTCGTTGTGTCCACCCTACAGTGCAGCTGTGAGAACTGACGCTTCACTCTGACACAGAGCGCAGGATACAGGCTTTGAACTAAAATGTTTCCGAAGACTGCTCTAAAATGTTTCTGAAGACTGCTCCGCTTCTCCTTCATGGAGCACAGGAACGGCAAGTAACACGAGTTTTTCAGATCCCCATACAAACGACCGTCAAACAAGGAAAGCTGGCTTGGTTTGAACACGTCAACAAGCACGACTCTCTGTTCAAGACTGTTCTCTACTGCACGCAACGGGGAGGTCACTATTGAGGCCGGCAATGCAAACCTAGATGGAAAATATGAAAGAGCTAACACCCGGCCCTCTGGATTAATTAGTATCAGCAGCCCACGACAGACCTGACTGGTGGAGGATTTATGTATCACCGTCCCACATTCCCCCCCCCAGAGGGCAGACCGGTCGAGGGAAAGATGATGATGATCATGATATAAATCACTTTATATCACATAATACGTACTTTCTTATAATTTAATGATATTACTCTTTTGATATTTTGATATTCAGCTGTTTTATTAAAAAAAACAGATCTATAAATAATAGATGAGTTAAGATATGTCTTTTCTGAACACTTATCATTCGCATCCGAATTGGTTTTAATATGTAAAGATGATTTGTAACAAACACAGATATATGAAGTCCTATTTTAATCAATACCTATTTTTGAAAAACATCTTTAGAATGTTGGCGACGGGCCTGTATGTTAGAAGTTAAAATAGTTTATATGTTACTAACAAGGAAATGCGTGTGCGTGAGTTAACTTGCGTTACAAATCCAGTTTCATATAGGGAGGTAATACAATATTCATATTTATGACTTCCTCCCACTGAAGGTCAATACTGAAGGTCAATGAAACTCGATAATAATCTTGAGCCTTTAAGATGAGCACTTATAAAATATGGCAAAGTTTGCAAACATGTATGTACGCAATCGGTCTGAAGAAAGGAGGCGGCAAGATAAAGTTGATGTGAGTACTCTTCCACTGTTATCCTCGTGATTAAGATATAGTACTGAAACATTTTAATATAATGATAACGAAACAGTGCAACAAAACTATCAAAGAAATCACAACAATAATTGCAATAACGTGTAGAAAGTAAGAAGTTTTTTTAAAGAAAAAAATAAACATATTGTTTAACGAAAATTGCACAGCAAATTGTTTAATGAAATGTCAGGACCCACGTCCACTCGAATACGCTATAGTAGTATTGTATTTTCTCGATTGTTCATCAACTGCTGAATATGATGGATGTTTTATAAAATAAATAAGCATTATTGTAATTGTTCCTTTAATCAAATTAAATTAATGAAATTTGTGACGATAATGTTTACGCCGCTAGCAATACTCGAACATGTCGCAGAACTTACAATTATGTTGTATGTGTAAAATGAAAAAAAAACCACATTAAACTGTTGAAATTTCTAAAACGTGTACATAAAAGGACAGTCGATTTAACAAACGTATTCTATTTGTAATTGTTTAAAACTATTGTTTAAGACATCTGTTTTGGTTTAAAAAAGGATTTATGGACCACACAACAACATGCGTATAATTTACTCATTACATCAGATTAAAGCTATATGTTTTTGCAAATACGAAACCATATGTTTAAAAAGTGAACGCCGCACTTGTTCGCCAAGATATGAATCAAAGCAAATAAATATTTGCCAAATGCAATAAATACCACACAGATAAAGGATGATAGAAGGGGGTTATGTTTGGAAAGGAATTCAGGATAAAACATCGGCATATTTTTGGCTTACATAATTGCTGAACGAAATTGTCAACACACATATTAAAGTAAATAACGATGTCACAGAAGGATCTAGCGCACATGTCATTGAAAGCTTTCTAGGTCTTTTTTTAAACCTTGCTCATTGCCTTCAAAAAATGCCATCGTCTTTTAAATAGTTTGCACATTATACTCTTTAAATATAAAGTAAAGTATGAAGCAATTGCTGAAGATGCGAATAGAGATACCATTATAACGATATTATTCTTATTTGAGTCGTGTTCGGAGAAAACTGGGTTTAATTCATGTGCGTTAAGTGTTGTCCCAGATTGACACTTTCCGCCTTTACTGGATTTTCGTGTAGAATAGACTCACTTTAAACGAAAACTACCATAAAAGCGGAAAGTGTCGTCCATGATTAGCCTGTGCGGACAGGTTAATCTGGGATGACACTTTAAGCACATACATTAAGCCCAGTTTTCTCAGAAGAAGACTGATTGTGTCGTGTTCTGAGAAAACTGGGCATAATACATGTGCGTAAAGTGTCGTCCCAGATTTGCCTTTGCAGTCCGCACAGGCTAATCATGGACGACCATTTCCGCCTCAACTTGATTTTCGGTAAAGGAGGGACATCCCTGAAACTAAAAATACTATTAAAACGGAAATGTCGTCCCTGATTACCCTGTGCGGATTGCACAGGCTAATCTGGGACGACGCTTTACGCACATGAATTAAGCCCAGTTTTCTCAGAACACTACACAATTTAATAATTCTTCGTCTCGTAATGGATGATTCGACAGCACTTTACTGCCGGGGAGGTATCGCATGAATAATTGTTATCATTAAATCGTAGTTATAACAAACAGCAAGCAAATGAGAAATCAAAGTATTTCTGTAATATGACAATAACTGTAATTTAACAAATACTGACACATATCGATTGCTACGGGGTGTCTGAAGGTAACGGATACGTTACATAATGAACGCTACGCTTATTGAAACTTAATCTGTATTTTCGACATGCGCTATAGACCCGTGGCTTATGGTTGAATCGGTATGAGTGATATTAACTTCTTAATTTACCTTATCAACGTGTTTCACTTCTTTATGTAGGAGGATCAATATGTTTACAACATAACCCACTTTAAAGTTATAACAATACTGTTGATAATCGGGGCAATTAAAATGACGATTATGATACGATGTTTTGTGGTTGTTGTTCCTGTGATGTTGATGATGACGATAATGACAACGAGTAGGGGTGTGATAAGGAGACACAATAAGGGGAGAATTGACATGTTCAATACTTCAACCCACCAAATATAAAACACATTTCTGTGATCATCACCGACGTAAGGTTAAGAATGTGGTTAACACAAAAGTGCGCTTCAAGGTTTACGTAAAAGTGCGCTTCCATTACAAAGCGACTTCAAGGTTTACACAAAAGTGCGCTTTCACTACAAAGCGACACCAAAGTTTGGAAGTACTCTCTGTAAGACTATTTTGGTCATGTAAGCAAAATTCTACATTTTTATTCAAAATATATTGGTGTACTAAAGTATGTTTTGATGCAATACATACATTGTAAAACCAATTTCTATCATGTTGTTTGATGTTCCGCGTATTACAAATCCGATATTCCAAAGAAATATTATTTTTGGTGATTAAAAATTAATTAATTTTTTTATTCATCCAGTAATTATCATAAATATTTTGTCATCATATTTGCTCCACATTTTGCAAATTATACAGACCTGTCTTTAATATTAGTCGGATAGCACGCTTGCTGAACATACCACACACATCGTTGATATCTAACTTTGGACAGAGACACTATGAAATAGCCTTACAAATCTTTGTGATTTATTTAAACCTTTGTTTTACAAACAATGAATACATTTGAAAGTTTTGAAGAGCGACCAACTTCAGCGTCTTCAGCGCCTTGATTCACACAAATCATTCAGAAGGTCGATGCACCGTCTTTAGCAGAAGACGCAAGGTATTCTGACACGACGCTTTCACGTGCTCTGGATTTGTGATTTGTGGCGTGCAGACAGGTCATCGCTATAAAACTGCCGACTAACAAACTGATTAAGTAGCGAGTGTTTTTAAAATATGACATGCTTGAAACAAGTTAGAGCGGCTATAAGGAATTCAAGATGATATTTAAACGAACTATAACAACTGAAAGATTCATAATATACATTATCAACATAATATGAATACAATATAAAACATGGACGGTTCATGTTTTAGTATATGCCTTGTCAAGAACCTTAAGTGTTTAATTATGTAACAATCACGAAACGGCGTTAAGATTATAACTAATTCTACATAACACAATCATACTCGATTAATTATTTCATTACGCAGTTAACCTTTTTTTTTGGCATTTGACACTTGAATAGTGTGAAGTCCATAGTTTTTTCCATAGTTTTTTTAAAATAACATTTAAATAACAACCATTGAAACGAAATAAAAAGACATATACCATTTTAAAATATTGCTTAATATCATACCTTTCGTCCAAACAACTTATTTAATAAAGTCCCCTTATCAAGGGGATTATGTTTAACTACCCGGACTGGGCTCTTAGTAAGAAATACAAGCATTATATTTTTTCCGTCACCATATGTGCATTGTGTAAACATACACAAACGTTGCGACCGGAATCAAACCCAATGTGCATTGTATTTTGCAATTGTCTTAGCCTCAGTCAGTTTGTTACTTTTTTAAATCGGATTCTTACGTTTGTAACGGTTATTACGTTAGATCTAGACGTTTTTCCAGTTATGTTAGTTTTTGTTTGGACATGTGTATTGTTGTCAATAACATGATGTGTTATGTTATATACGTTTATCATACCACCGCATTGATATCTGCATAATATAACGTTGCCTGATACTTTTTTTATATCATGATCAGCAGGAAGTTCTTATATAAGTCATGTGTTGCGGATGGTCATATTACTCGGACTTTAAAGTAATCAGTTTTAGGAAAATCTAATAAGATTCAACATAACAAACAATGTGATACCAAGATGAAATATATTTTAAACACAAACAGTAAAAAAAACATTTTATACACATATCAAGCGCGCGTGCTCATGGCGTCATCATTAACACGTCAAACGACATAAGTAATTGTCTTTACCGCTTAAACTGCAACTGTTTAGCGATAATGTCAGTATTGCTTTAAAATCGGGGACGTTATTATAAACAGAAAAACAGGTTACTGCCTGATCGTTTTGTTATATTACAGACTCGGTACGATTAAAATAACTGCTCGGAAAGCCTTGTCTTATATATTACAAAAAAAGATCAGACAGTAACCAGTTATTCTCTATATAACATGATATAAATTGAAATTAAGACAACTTTGAAATAAATTTCTGTGAAAATATTACATTTTATTAATTTTACTGTGGCGATATTTTTGATTTTAATTAACAGGTGTTAAATAAAACAATTTATACGATTTTTTACCAATGGAACGAATACATGTATATATTTTAATTGCCTCCATTAGATTGTGTGCAAGCATGTTATCGTTGTATGTAAATACATATAACGATAATATACTTGTATTCCTTTGAAATCGCTTCTGGAGACATATTGAAAAACGTCCATCGTGGCTGCCAATGTAAGTTCAATGATGTCTTCTGTTTCTAGATATGCCACTAAATGTCAAAATCCCCAAAATGCGACATTATAAACATACGTAAAAACACATGCTTGCTGGTTTTAGATTCACTATATCTTTCTTCTCTTAAAGTTTGGAGTTATTAATGGAATGACCATTTTATATGTTTGATTCTTAAATATTCAATAAACAAAGCTGGTTGTATTGGTAATTCGATTTTACATTACTGCCCCTTTAATATATATTATTTTAAACAGTACTGCCCCTTAAATTATATTGGATTTTATTGACGTCATCGTGTCATCGCTTCTAAATTATTTCATCCGACACACTTTCTCTCTTTTGGGCTACATGCATAGGT
>NC_068359.1:83795931-83908431 GCF_020536995.1 Dreissena polymorpha
TGCACCGCTCGACATGTTACGGTCACATTTCAGTCCAAGATGTGTGTACGTTTCTGCTTCATGTATAGTTTCACGCTAGAGTGTAGTGTTTTTCCCAGGAGGGCAAAGGGGCATAGCGCATGTCTTTCAAAAAGGGCATTTGCCATTTTAGCACGCAGTTTATGCAAAAAGGGCAAAAACGTTCCGTGAATACCTGAATGAGGGAGAAACATGAAATCGCATCAGAGGCAGTTGTGGAAAAACATAAAATATAAACAAGCACATTTAATGGTATATAGTAATTGATGTATTTAACTTACCTTGATTAATATTAATATATTAACCTTGCAATGTACATTTAAGTTCCATGCTGTTTAAATACACTGTACAGCACGACAAACATAATAAAGCAATATACATGTATGCATATGAATCTAATTATACACAGATCCACAGACATATAAATGAAACCATGTTTGTCTTATCCCATTTCTAACGATAATCTTGTCAGATGTTTAATATTGCGAGTAAACTGATCGCTAACAACATGCAATCACTCGTTTCCGTGAAATATCGTGATACACCCACTGAGTAGATAAAAAATAAGTATGTTGTTTCTATCTAAAGCATGTTTATGCATCGTTGATTATCAAAGACATTTCATTAATTCCTTCTGAATGTATAATCTCCCTCGTTAATTTGATCGCTAACGACGTTATTTGCCATGTTTGCCGAGTCACAATTTTATTCTGTATGTCCGCCATGTTGTCAAAATGTCAAATGATGTAAGCGACAGGTGCGCATAGCAATGTAAAATCGTCTATTACGTCCGCAAAATACGCGATTCGCATTTTGTTTAATTAGTATACGTCTCAGTAATTCAATAATTAATTATCTTAAAGACGATATCGATAAATAATTAATTTGTTTGTGTTTTTAAATGTAATTATGTGTAAAAATATATGTTTTGATATAACTGAATTATGTATAAAATGCACAATTGCCACGAGGATAACACCGAGCTTTTCATCAAACGTCTCCCACGTAACAGTCCACGCTTTTATCGTGGAGGAGTACACATTACCGACCGATAAGTGGTATAACATATCGATTGATACTGACATGGGGTTATTCACGCATGACTAATTTACAAACGCGCTGCCTCGGAGGCCATAATCTGATTCTAGTCGGTTTGGAAATTTGGTCAAGGGGCAATTTAGATGTTATCAATAAGGGCAGAAAACAGCGGGTGCTCATGAAAGGGCAGGGCGGCGGCTTTTGGAAAGGGAATTGTGGCGCTAAATGGCTTTGAAAGGGGCAGCGTGGCGCTTCAAAAAAGGGGCATGGCGATTCGCCACGCTAAAACGGCTTGGAAAAAACACTACGAGTGTCTAAGTACGTTCATGTCGACGGCATCGCTGTTCGTTGAATACTATAACTGTACATTTTGATGGATTATAATCAAAGCGCCATTCACACGAATAGTCATAGCATATTTTCATCATGCCATCAAGTGCGTGCTTTGAAAATGCAATAAGAATCATTTCGTCTGCTACTGTAGGACTGTTTATATTCATTCCGTACATACAAAAACCTAGACCAGAATGTTCAAGAGCATTGAATAATCCATTTATCTATACTAGATAGCCGTTCGGTGAACTTTTTTTCGCCTTGGCGAGTTCCCTGACAAACAGGGAACCATTTCGATGTATGGCCACGATTTTTGACACAACTTGTCATGTTTGCGTATAATTCCATGAATGCGAGCAATGAAGTGTCGTCTTTTTTTGTTTGGAGCTTGTAAAAGAAGCCGTCATGCCACACTTTATCGAACGCTTGTCTCCCATCCAGTTAGCACACGTATAGCTTTGATCCATGTTCACGTGCAAAATAGACACTTTCACGTAACATGAATGACGTCAACAGACAGCCAAGGCCCTCCTGTAAACCACCCTGTTGAATGTTAATGTCGGCCATCGTATTTGTACGACATCGATGTAAAAGCACAGAATTAAAGAGCTTTAACACAATAGAAGTAAGGGTTATAGCTCTGTAGCTATCCGGATTGTCCTTTGGTTTCGATCCTCCTTTATGTAGGGTTATTATAAA
This sequence comes from Dreissena polymorpha, assembly GCF_020536995.1. NCBI lineage: Eukaryota > Metazoa > Mollusca > Bivalvia > Myida > Dreissenidae > Dreissena > Dreissena polymorpha. Next base: position 83,798,020 of record NC_068359.1, read on the forward strand.
ACCACGCTTGAGAATGTCAGGAATGTACACTGTACGAAGAATTACAGTGAAGAAATTAGTTAATAATGGCGAAATAGCACTCGCTACTGGCTTGAGATGCTCGTATGTTATACCATCATATCCAGGAGCCTTTCCCTTTGGATAAGAACGTATACACCTCTCAATGTCTTCGGGCATTACTGTGGCGTTGCTGTCAGGTATCAATGTCTCACGCAGTTGCCCAACGTTTTGTGACACATTATCATCAAAATTAGTTAGATGGCGAATATAGTCTTTCAAAATAAAACCGCCATTGTTCCGTAATCGCTTTCTGGTCACGATGTATAATTTCACCGAACTTGATACCAGATGTGGACTTATTACAGTTATAGGCCATACGACGTGTGTTGACCTGTTTCCAGAAATCATTTGTATTCATTTCTGCAGATTCGTCATTTCCAGGTTCAGCTGTATCATATTCTCATTCTGCCTTTCTTTGAGCTTGCTGGAAGTCCCTCTTTTCCGTCTTATAGGACATATCCTCCGCGTTAGTTTGTTCCTCGGACGTCCAGCACGACACCACTGGAACCTATAATAACGCATTTGTGTATGGTATTCACGTTAACCACTATCCCAGTACGGCTTTAAATGAGACTGAAATGGTCTATGACCGATACAAGTTCCTGCCGCTCCTGTCAGCACGTCACATAACATAGTATATGTTAAGTCAATACTTTCTTTACTATCGCACACATATGTACATTGATTCAAAGAGTTTGTAACATTTCCAAGATAGTCACTAATTTGTGCATCCGTGGCTCTTTTCCAGCTAAATGGTTTAAAAGATTCGTCACTGATGTTAAATTAACCGTCTGACACAGGAAAGTTTATGCTTACTGTGACAGGTCTAATTACCGTGACAGGTCTATGTCTAGATACATTAAGACAATCATCATCTAAAATTTTACAATGCAAAACGAGATCAATACAGTCACTAGATAAACAAATAAAGTCAATCACTGATTCATATACACCATCATATGATACAAATGTAGACTTCATACCATTACAAGCTGGCAAACAGTTTACAGGTGTATAGACCGTTCGAATATCCGGCGGCCATATTGGAGGGACACGCTCGATTAACCATTACGCATCATTGACAGCTATTTACAATTCGCCGCTTAATTTCTCTTTACATGTCAAAATGGTCAATTATTGCCGAGTTATCGGCTGTCATAACAATTCTACAAGGGAGAAGGACAGACATTTTTATAGATTACCTGAGATAATTACTAATCAGTGCAAGAAAACCAGTGAGTTGTCAACAGAGAGGCGGCGATTATGGTTAGCAAGGCTACAACAAGACTTCAGTGGAAAGAATTTGAAGAATATTCGAGTGTATTCTGACCATTTTGTATCTAGTAAGTTAATGTGCAAATATTTATGAATAAATAACTTGAATGTAGTGATCATAATTTTATACCATGTACATGTACAAGTTGAACAGTCTACGGTACTGGTACACACTTTTAAGCATTGATCATTGATCAAGTCTACATCCACATAAAGAATACACTTTGATATTGAAAAGATTCAAATTATCAAATTCTTTGTCTATTCACCAGAAGATCATAGCTGGAGCTCAGACTAAAAATTGGTGGTTTGAGTCTCATAGTTAAGACCAGGAAAGTGGAAAGAAAATTGTTATACCACACAAGTCATACTTTATGTCACTTTATATTTTCAGAGCAAAAGGCAGAACTTTTTGACCGAGACAGTCCTGATTGGGCGCCATCAGTGAACATGGGATGTCAAGCTCCGAGTACGCCTGCCCCTAAAGTTGCTGCTGAGCGCTTTGAGAGAAGGAAGAAACGTGCTGAGACTGCAAGATCATTGGTCCAAGATCTTTCAGACAACAACACTCCAGAGTTACCACCTGATGTAAATTTAGATAGTGCAAAGAATGTTCAGACTGATATGCTTACTTCAGATGTAGAATCATTGGAACAGGAAAATAAACGTTTGAAACTAGAAAATGAAAATCTAAAAACATCTATCCGGAATGCGTCTATGTTTTCTCAGGAGACTCTTAAAGACAATGATGAAAGAGTGAGGTACTTTACAGGACTTTCTTGTTTTGCTATACTGTTGTCATTGTACAAGTATCTATATCCTTATCTAACAAGCAAACATAGTGTAACACTTGGAAAGTTTGAGTGCCTTGTGATGACTTTAAGTAGACTTCGCCTAAATTTGTCTGTAAATCACCTTGCCTACCAACTGAATGTTTCATGTGCAACCATTTCTCGAACTTTTGTGAATACTATTGACATCATGTATGTAAGACTAAAACCAATTGTGCGATGGCCTGACAGAGCCTCATTGAGAGCAACAATGCCAGTACAGTTCCAAAGACAGTTTGGTAATAAGTGTGCAGTAATCATTGATTGCTTCGAGATCTTTATAGAGCGTCCATCAAATCTTATAGCGAGGGCAGAGACATGGTCGTCATACAAGCATCACAACACTGTGAAGTTCCTTACTGGAATCACACCACAGGGAGTAGTGTCGTTTATTTCCAAAGGTTGGGGCGGTCGTGCAAGTGCCAAATATGTCACTGAACATTGCAATTTTTAGATAACATTTTGCCGGGGGATTTAGTGTTGGCAGATAGAGGATTTGACATTGCGGATAGTGTTGGTTCTGTTTGTGGGTCATTGAAAATTCCAGCTTTCACCAATGGTAAAGACCAACTCTCTCCATTGGATGTAGAAACAACAAGAAAATAGCCAATGTACGGATACATGTTGAGAGAGTTATTGGGCTTGTGCGCCAAAAGTACACATTCTTAAATGGGACACTACCATTGGACCTAGTGATTACCAAAGATGAGGATGGCTTTACTACAATTGACAAAATAGCTCATGTGTGTTGTGCGCTGGTTAACTTATGTGAATCAGTGGTCGACTTTGATAAATAGACTGTCTATTGTATTGTCTTATCCGTGCTCTCTGTGTTTAGTATATATAGTATATAGCATTATATAGTTTCATAATTCATTCTGAAAATCATATTTTATTGATTAAATTTAACTCTCTAAATGATGTTACTTCTCAAATACTATGATTAAAGAGCTGTTGATAAAGGATTAATATTTGAAAAAAAAAGTCCTAAAAAAATAATTCAACTTGTATTATGAATTTAGTACACATAGTTAAAAAAAAATTCTGTGAATTGATTTTCCATTTAAATACTTCAATATTTACTTAAGTGTGATAAACAGTTGAATTACTTTGTTATAGGACTTTTTGTCGTTCGACTCCTTGACTTGGACCAATATGTAAGAAATAAAGTTAAGCAAAACAGTACACATGGAATTGCATTATCATTATGACGTCTTTATTCAATTCTCAATTTTGCAAAATCAAGAAGATTTCCTATAAAAACAAAAATACCAATCTTTTACTCAGAAGACTTAAAGGGGCCTTTTCACAGATTTTGGCATTTTTTAAACTTATTCATTAAATGCTTTATATTGATAAATGTAAACATTGGATCGTAAAAGCTCCAGTAAAAAATCAAGAAAAAAATTAAAAAAAGGAAAAGAGCATTGAGCAGGTTTCGAACCAGTGACCCCTGGAGTCCTGCCAGAGTCCTGAAGTAAAAACGCTTTAGCCTACTGAGCTATTCCGCCGAGTACACATTCATGACGTATTTTATACCTTATATAAGCAATCTTCGTAGTTTCACAAAATTTAACGACAAAAACAGAACTCTCCAAATTATTCAATCGTTTCGCGATGCATATAATGGCTATATTAGAGCATGGTTAATGTTCAGTATTACTGTTTCCTCACAAATACCATAACTAAAACGAAAACTTACGAATCTGAAACAACTTTTTTCAATTTTGTCAATTTACCAAAGCGTGAAAAGATCCCTTTAACAAATAAGACATTTTTATGACCAAATTAAGTCGCGTTCTGAGAAAAATGGGCATAATGCATATGTATAAAGTGTCATCCCAGATTAGCCTGGGCAGTCTGCAAAGGCTAATCAGGGACGACACCGCTTTTTGACATTTCTTTAAATGAAGTTTCTTCTTAGCAAAAATCCAATTGAGGCGGAAAGTGTCGTCCCTGATTAGCCTGTCCGGACTGCAAAGGCTAATCTGGCATGACACTTTACGCACATGCATTAAGCCCAGTTTTCTAAGAACCAAGGCTCAAATGATCAAGCAAGACAACTCCATTAACCATATTAGTCACATAATTAGCCAAAATGCATCACTCATTCAAAACAAATATCTGTCAATATGAAAATGGTACAAGATTTTCTCAGGATAAAATTATTAATTAAACAGATACACATTTCTCTGAAATTGTTGCCATCAAGTTGTCACTTTCATTTCAAATAAGTTAACAATTACATATCACAATCAGGACAATACCATTTCACTGTTTCAATTTAATTGTTGCGATCAAGTTGTCACTTCCATTTCAAGTAAGTTATCATTTACATAGCACAATCTGGACAATACCATTTCACTGTTTCAATTTCCTCAGGCGACTTGGTGATATTTACACAGCTAAAATGAAACCACACAATTTTGGAATTTTCTCCATCGCAACCAACCATGGGTGGCTCCTCAAGTCCTCTACAATAGCAAAACCTTTCTCCCACATTACCATCATCTTTTTGGCTGGATGTTATTTCCTTATGAATATGAACTGAGTTCATATCAGTTTGATTTATGTTAGACAGACGGGTAAAGTACTTTCCAACAAGCTCTGGTAACAAAGCCCTACGAAAAAAAACTTCTGCCTTAGCACAGATTTGTTCATAAAATTCCGGGTTGAAATTTATTTGTTCAATGTGAACACTGATGTCACTCCACACAACACAGTAACACGATTCCAACTCTGTTACCCCAAGTTGAGTTTGAATTTGGAAGAAGTATGGATGATTTCTGTCCAAACATAGCTCTCCATCTTCCCCTTTAATCAAATAAGGCACTGATTCATCAATCACTTTTCCTTTGTGATTGAATGGACACTTAACTTCCAATAAACAGGACCCACAGCAATCACATTTGATGATCCCATCTGGGGAAGCACCTATAAACGGTTTGTCCTTTGAGATAAAAAGTCCTGTTTCTATCAACTCAACATTGTCGTGGTCAGTAGCAAGGGCTTCACAACACAAAGTGGCAGCTTTTTTCTCATTGTCAATCCCACATTTGGTGGCTTCATTTCTAAAGATTATATTGGGATAAACAATAGATTTTACTAACGCACTTGACGCATTATCAATGTTCGCAGTGTAAACACTCTTCATTTTTGAGGCTGTGATACGCCCAGCGCGGTAATTGAACCACTTACCCTCACTTGCCTGTTTTCGGGTGATTTTCTCTACATTTTCAATTTCCTCGTCAGTGACCGTAATTTCAATGCTCTCACATGATTTGATTAGCTGGTCATAATCTAAATTCATCGATTGTTTGTTCTTGAGTTCAGTTAGTGGTTTAGGCAACTTGAGGCAACTTGAGCCAGCTGACTTAGGTTTGTAGCTCTCAAGATAATCGGGCACAATTGATAAGATTGCAGGCTTGCGGTTGGTGGAAACTAGATCAGAGAAGAAAGAGTCTAATTCATTTTCTGAAGGGGAAGGGATTTTCCTAGTCTTTCTTACAGGATGAACATTTTTAGAAATTTGACTAGTTGAGCTGCTTAAACACTCTTCAAATTTTCTCTTAAGGGACTTCGCACTTTGAAAGTTAATGTTAGAAATTTCTCTATACTCAACATTCTTAACGGATGGGGGGATGGTCCAATATGCTGGTTCCTGTGTTACAGTCCTTTCGTCTCTTACTTTAACAGTTCTCATAACCCAAAACATTAAGGCAGCAACATGTGTGCAAGTTTCTCCACATCCTGCCATACAGTCACAGTGACTGGCCAAAACTTGACCATCCTTCGTAGAGATGAACCATGGGGACAGTAGTTTTTCATGCATTCTTTGAGAGTGAAGAACCTGTAAGTATAAAAAAGCAATAGTAAACTACATTTACAAGATACTAAGCATCTTGACATATGAAACACATATAAAAGTCAGCATAAAAGCTAAAAAATACCTAAGTTGTAAGCATGTCGCATATGCTGTTTGAAGTGAAACCAAAATCTAAAATAATTGTTTCCAACCATGCGTTTTGTCGTTAAGAACATCATAACTGGATCTTATAAATCCGATATCATTATGTGTTACTGGCTGAAACATACAGTAACACGCCTCGACTGGGAATCAAACCCAGGACCTCTCGAGCCATACACAGACATTCTACCACGTCTGGCAAAAGTACTTGCTAAAAAAAGCTAGCTTCGAGGGGTGGTAGTACAAATGCCGTTTACCTCGATACATATGTACCGGTACATATCTGTGAACAGGGCTGATGTAGTAATGAGAGAAAATTAAAAAAAAAAGCTTAATATCCAGAACAATGAATTTCAAGAAAAAAGCAATAACTTTCCCTTCCTTTCACCAACAATCTGTCACTCAGCACAGCAGAAGTCACGCCAGAAACCCAGCCACACTCAACTTGATTCACTGCTTCTAAGCTTTTGAAGTTTTTCAGATCTTCCATCGTGTAAATACTAGGTGTAAACAACAAATAATTAACGATGTCAGGGTAGGTCAACGATGGCAGTTGATCATCACAAAGCCTCTTCAAATCATATGGGTCAATACCACCAATCAATGCAAGGTTTTCAATGTATCTTGCTTTTGTTGCAGGCTCCAGTCTATCTTTGTACGGCCTTTTTTGGTTCAGTGATTTAGACGCCATGAGTCACAGTTTTACGCTCTCTTAATTTTGATCGATGTTTACGCTTCGCTGGTATACCTCCAATATGGCGGCCGAACCGGTGCGTACGTAAAAATCTCCTATTATTGCAAACAGTCTATTCTGCGAGTCTGAAAAGAACTGCCTAAGAAGCAAACTTCTAGGTTTGTCATCAAGTACAGAACAATTAAAATCCCCCATAAGCATTATCATTCCTAACTCACAATAGGCACACCAAAGTTCTGCACGTAATCCCTGTATACCACATTATAATGATTGGTACACGGCAGTTACACTTGAAAAATAAATACATAATTGCATGGTGATATTTGTAATTGTATACCAATAATCATAGCATCATCAATTTCAAGTGGCGAAACTCTGTTATTGAGTTCATGTCGCCAAAGAAGGGCTACTACCCCTTTACCAATTTTCCGTTTGCTAAGCAATAATAGCTCATTATCACACTTGACAATATATCTATAATTTTTAAAAGCAGATTCGAGAAAATGTACACTGTTATGAAGTTACCAATTTTCAGAAATACCACAAATATTTATGTGTAGGTTAGTCAATGTTCGTCGCCATAAGGATCACCGCTTCTTGAGAACCCGTCTATGACCACCTGACCAGGTGAGCCGTTATCCATGATCCTATATTCCGTTACATTCCGTTAGATGGTCTCTTCATTTATCCTCAATAATCCAATCAAGCGGCTAATCAAGCGTGACGGAATTTTAGCCGCCCGGAGCGTTAACGTCTCTCACAATATAATGTTGAACGCTGACCGCGCAAATATATATGCTTGTACACAATGCTAAGTCAATATATCTTTGATTAAAAGTTATGAGACTTTGCAAAACTGTTTATAAACTCACAGTTATCACATTTATCCCAACAATATCTGTTTATTCCACACAAAACACTTATTAAACACCAAATTAATAACTCAGATCTGACATACATTTTTTACCAAACCGGAACCGGATATAACAGGAGTTTGTTTCGGTTTGATATTTAAGCACAAATGGGGCGGGCAATGCCGCTATTAAAACAACGTGATTATCTCTGTTGCTCGGCACTATCACATCAGTGGTGGCAGGTTAAACATTCAGCGGACAGACAAATGATGACGTCTTGAACGATAAGTCATGTCATTAAAACGAACTTTGTGCTTGTAGTGCTATTTACTGACAAAAAAACAACAACAACATATTCTATTTGTTGCGTTCTATTTGGCTTTTACTTTGAATTTTAAATAAATTATTTACGAAATGACAGGGCTAATTGTTATTTATTTAGGTATTTTATTCATTTAGCAACAAGCATAGTTCCAAACTCACCAAAACTGACCTAGTACTGAAAAAGTTCTTCGTGAAATATAAAACACATTCGTTGGAATTAATTTGCAATATATGTGACAGTGTCCCTAACAATTTTTTGATTAAACGTATGTATTCACATTTTTATAACCTTTATGTTGTAGTAACATCTTGTAAATGGAACAGATATTGATATTTGGGAATTTCTATATGCCTTGCTTTCTGACTGTTTTGTTACCTGTAGTTGTCTCGTACGTTTTGCATAATAAAAATATACTTTTAATTTCAATTATCTTTTGTGTTAGTGCCATATTTCACGTTGTATTTACATTTTGTTTTGCAGTTATTATAGACATTTACGCAAATAAACAACGCTTTTCTGCTAAATGTCTTGTGCTCGTGCCTGTATGGTGGAGGTTGTCCAATTTTGATATGTATTGTGCTTACTGACATGTGTTGCAGATGCTCTTCGGCAAGTGATTTAAACTGACTTAATATAATATATATACTATAAAATGTTATAAATTTAATTCAAAAGTGGATCACGTGTGATAACTTTCACAAGTAAAACACATTTTACCGCTTTGCTCAATAACACTACTAATTTGTTAAGCCGTAAACAAAATGCTAAACAGAAGCGCATTGCTAGAAGCTTCTGTTTTGCTCGTTTGTTTGCTGTAACATAACGTATCATTAGCATCAATCATATACGATGATTTTCACAATTTATGGGTTTCTCTTATGCGCGCCCTAAAAGTGGTACATAATTAAAAATTAAGATATTTGTGACATCGAGTTAAATATCCGAAATGTCAGAATAGAACGATGTTGAATGTAAATGGTTCACCATGAAAACATAGCCTTGCGGCTGTTAGTAACAAATGATAGGGTCTTTCACAGGTTAATTTATTTTTTTATCTTACTCTTCACTATGACAATATTTAAATACTTACTCTACTTGTTTTGACGGTTAAATCATAGCATGTTATTAGTTGTGGGGTGCTTCTTTCCGTCAAAAGGTGCAATTAGTTGCTATTTGTATATTGTTGCTCATATTGATTTCTCAAGTAGACAAATCTATTGTTTCAAATAATACAGATAAATCATTTCCTTATCTTTCTGTCGTTCTAACGCGCATACCCCTGCGAGTTGGCATTCACTTTTAAAACGACTGGTAAATGTGTTTTGAATATTGTTCAAGGTGCAGGAAAAAGTGAAATCGTAAAACCTTATTTTTAAATTGCCTTATTAATGTTTTACGATTGCTTAAATATATGACACAGAAGTATATGCAAATATTGCTAACCAAGGAAGAAGACAACACAGATGCAATTTAAAATGAAAAATTGCTTATAATCATAATTCATTTTTTTGGATATTATTTTGTACCATCGTTATGATTTTACAAACTCAATCTCGTGGTCAAACTGGATCGAAAGGTACATCATTTGAGCAATCCACATATAATACCAGTATCAAACGTACCACCCAATTATGAAATCGCCTGACCATGGCGTTTAAAGTACCATTATTACTCAAAATCAACGAAAATTTCGTACAATTGTTCGTAAAATAAATTTTACCAATTCAAAATCAGTGTTCCTTATGGCGATTGCCGAAATCTCAACGCCAGATGTGGTCTGGTAAAATAGATGTTTGTAGATACAAGATGCTCGTTTTTGTTATTGTTTTGCTTATTTATTCATACGACACATGAACACTAACATGGTGTTCGTGTGTCGTATGAAAAGATATATTCGCGGGAATTAATTGTGGCCACAAATAAATAAAAAACGAGCATTTTGTATCTACGAAAATCTATGTAATCATACCACATCCAGGCTTGAAATTTTGGCTATTCCTACAAGGATCACTGATTGTTAAGGTGTTAACCTTATTTTACGAAATACTTAACGAAATTTTCGTTGATTTTGAGCGTTATAGAGACTTAAAGGTTTGTTTGCTGATTCGGCCATGCATGCTTGACTGATTTCTTTGATTGACAAAAAGCACACTACATGTGTCCGTTAAGAATACGTTTGCTTCAATTCTATCAGCCTAGTTCAATGAAATTTAATAAAGCTATTTTGTAAGAGAAATGTTTCTTATAGCATATAATGCGTTTTTGTTTTCAATGAACGCAAATATAAGATATGCATTTATTAAAGTTATTTTCGAGTGAACTAAGCGACAATTAATTCTATAGTTCCTACACACCTGGTTTAATCGAAGTGTACTTAACTTTTTAGTAAATCCAAAATCACTACTATCTATGAAGGAAAGACCATAGATTATTTATGAAAAACTAAATACTGTTGATGAAAAACTTGTTATTATGTATAACAACCTTTATACTTTTAATGACAAACTATATATTATTTATATCAATCTATATACTTATAACGACACACTATATATTATTTATGATACAGTATATACGTAAACGACAAACTAAATACTTAAGATAACACATTTTTTAATAGTAATGACAAACTACAGTTGAATATATTTTTAATTACACATTATATACTATTTATGACAAATTAAACATTGTTTATAACAAACAATATATTGTTAACGACAACTTATAAACTTTTAATGAACAATGAATACTGCTTATGACTAAATATATACTTATGTACTGTTACAATATCGTTAACGAATAATTAATTTAACCTGTTGTAGTTTGCTAGATAGCAATACAAAATAATGTCTGCTTATTTGCTTGAAAGTGCTTTAAGTGTGGGGCTTCAACAGAAGTAGCTAATGCGTGGTAATGGTAATAAAAAAAACGTATCCAGCAATTTATCAACACACGTGTTAGTAATTGCTAACGGATTCAGTTAATGCGTTGCCTTTGAGAAATGAGGTCTGCATACAAAGGAATCCTGTAATTACAATTTGTTTTCTGTCATTATAAAATACTCTGACACTAAAATATTGTCATTTAAAATAAATTGTCATTCGGGTCAGATAATGTGTTCAAGATTTATAGACGCCTTTTTGACGCATGATTTTTTATATAAGATTGAAAACACACGTACCGGATGGGAAGGTTACAATGTCCTATAAATTTAATTAAATGTTTACATATTTTTTTAATGACAAATTGTATATTAAGTGTATGTTTTTATATATATATATGTCAGATGGGAAATATTGTAAGGCTTAGCGTGAAATTTTGAATACGAAATAAATTAAAAAAAATATGTTTTGAAAAACAAATTGTTATAAAAACAGATTTTGGTCAAACAATGAAACAAAACGTGTAAATGTCGTTGCACTAAAACTAATAGTGTACACATTAGTGATATTTAAAATTATACTCCCAATTGATATTCATACATTTGTTAGAATGTTATGCACTAAGAAATGCACATGTCTTAAATCATACGCAATAGTTTTTAATATATACTTTTATCCGAAATGTCCGATTAATAATTTCAAACACCCCCAGATAAATTGTTAAGATATAAATACAAAAATCTGTCTGTCAAAAAATAAATAAATAATGCCCAGTAAGCCAATAGCAAATGCACTGTTTTGAAGTAATCACGGTTTGTTACGTATGCATGCGTGTGTTATTGTTAGAGAAATCTGTTTAGGATTTCCCGGTTCGATGATTTTATTGCAGATGCTTTCACACAAGATTTAAATCTATATTTCACGACCTTCATATTATGCTTTTATACGGTTCAAGTCTCAAATCTCTTATTCAACTGATGAAAGTACAAACAACACTACACAACCAGTGATTCATGTTTTCTATCGACTATACAGCATAGGATTTAGATCGCAGCATACAATATAAATATAACCATCAAGAAAGGTTACCACTCGCCGAAACAACAGAAGAGAATTCACACAACATAGAAAGTAACCATGGAAACATGATACCAATAGCCGATACAGAAGCAGATAATACACACAACAATATATATAACCATGAAGAGAATTGACCAATCTCTTAAACCAAATAGGGGATGAATCACAACAAGTAAGGTGTTTATCATGACACGAAACAAATTGCCTCTATAAAATGTGATACATTACAGTACAGAGCAAACATATAAACACTAGTGAACAGTAGCCAGAACATCATGGTTATTAGCTCATAGAATGAAACAAAAAGCCTGACACAAAGCAGGCAATTGCATATTTAACAGAGGTCACTACACACCAAAGAGTATGATCATCAATAGAAGTGACTAATCGCGTTTACACTTGTACTTAACATAAAATATAATCCACACGAAAAGGAACGGTACAAACTATATACAACATAAATTTTAAGACAAAAGTTTATACAACTTCCGATTTATCACATTACATAGAAAAGTACCATGAAGAAAAGTAACAAATAGGATATTCAACAGACGACAATACACACAACGTAGAACACAATTATCCAGATAAGTTACCGATCGCTATTTAACAAACGCATATACACAATGCACATATCATAATCATCAAAAACTAAGTCACCATACAATAGAAGACATTAAATACAATACAGAATATAACCGTCAAGGCAGGTGACAGAGTGACTGATAGGTTGCAGTGGTGTAGTGGATATGGTGTCCGCCCAGTGATCGGGATGTTACGGGATCGATCCACAATGTGAGAGCGTTTTTAAGAATCCACAACAGACACCAAGTACATGTTCTAGTACCAGGAAACGGACTCAAGTGCGTTTTAAATTAGCTTTTGGCTTTTTATGCTATCGAGCTCAAATAGATTCAAACTAAGTAAGCACTTCATCCAACAGACGACAATACACACAATGTAGAACATACATTTCAAGACAAATGACCAATCGCCAACACAACATCGAGCATACACATAACCGAAAACAAAAAGTTCATCAAAAACGACAAATCATCAATCAAATATCGAACAATACAGACTGCACATAACACAACCTTCACGGCAAGTTATCAATCGCCTATATACGTTTGCCAAAACACACAACACAGAACATTTCCGTAAGAACAAGTCAAAACCAACGTCTATATAGAACTATATAGAAATTAACGCTGAAAATTCAAATCGCCTATGCAACAGTATAGCAGTACACAAAGAAAAGAAAATAAACCTCATGTGAAGTACACATGGCAAAGATTTTTTCCTTAAGATCAGTTAGCGATCACCCATACACAAACGGGAATACTCATTCATATTTATATATAACTGTATCCTTATGACAGTTTACCAAAAAGAGGAAATACAAACAGCACGGAACACACTCCTGCAGAATGTTGACCTGGCGTCTATACAACATCGACAATAAGCCCCATGGCAAATTACGAATCGTTTATACATCCCAAGACATTATGCACAACGCATAATAACATTTTTTTTTCTGTGGGGCAATTCAACGAATTTGATTTGAGCTGGTTAAAAGGCGTGGCTGCCACTCCTCATCATTGTTCTAACGTTAAACAAACAGTCTATTGTTTAATGCCTGTGGGAAGTTTACAACATTGCAGACACATAACTCTTAACATCAAAAAGACACACCTCCACCTGTAACGCGATAATTATTTTGCCATTGAAATAATGTGTTTTTTATTCATGGTAATATTCAAAACCAGTAATGCTAATGAATGGTACTTATTCCTGAACTTTGACCAAAATTATTGTCAAGTATGTAGTGGCATATGTCTTACGAGCATCACTTAATGTTCGCAAAAATATGTATTTACTGATGTTTCTTGAACAAAAAATCGTATTAGTTTGATTGTTTGAATGTAATACATACATTATCCTTATACACCTATGTATATTTCGTTGTAAAAGTAATGATTGATAAATGTATGTGTATTATTGAAAGATGATTATATACTGATGTTCAAATGTAATCAATTTTCTGATACTTGATTCCACACTCATTATGAAATGCGTACAAATTACATTGACATTTCCACTAACTAGTGGCTTTTCTTTTTTTGGACCACCTTTTCTAACATGTATAATATTAATTGTGCACAGAAATTTGTAAAGGTCAAGGACTTTTTTTCAATTAAACATAACATATGGCAGAGCAACCGTATGATATTATTAAGAACAGCACATGTACATTTGATAGCTCAATACTAATTTTGTGTTCATAAACTTTACTTCTTAATTTCCTGCTTAAATGTCGCTAATCGAAACGCATAATTTTTTATGTTTAACAACAACAAACAACAACAAACTCAAAATGTATACCTTTTTTGCGTCGTAAATTTGTCATTCTTACTACAGAATATCAAACGCTTATCCAAGTTATCTTTGGTCATATGTGGTCACATATGGTCAAAGTATGAAATGTTTTTATAAAAGACAGTTTAATAGAATGCGGATGAAAAAAAACAACACAACAACATCAACTCTTTGATGTTTTTTCATAATAGTTTGATTGAAATCCAACATCATTTCATATTTATCATTTTGGGGATAACATTTTTGTACGATTACACTATTGGCAGCAAGTGCGTTATGTATGAATATTTCATACCTCAGATCGTCCATCATTTATTATCGAATTTAAATGCGATTTATTTGAATTATTTGCGACGATTTCATGTGTAAATATCGACATGATATTTGAGGAAACAGCAATTTCCATCAAAGTGGAGTCCCATATTTGTTTTATCTGTATTTGTGTAAACATAGTCTGTTTTATTTTGAAAAAACAAATATTTATTGAATAGTGAATGTATGTTTTATGCTGACGATGTCCTTTATTTCAAAATTGTACCGTATTAATAAAAAATATCACACATATATGGGATCTAACTAAAATATTGAACATTTAATATGTTTTGTCAAATGATTGTATTTTAACATGTTAAATATCAATATATATCGCGTTTATCACTTTTTAAATTATATTTTTTTACTACCGTTATTAAATTGAAAATAACCACAAGGTCTATTCGACCATGCACAACACCCTCAACCTAAGCAGAGAGCGTTAACAATATTTCTTAAGTTTTCTTTTCTTTTCATTTTGAAATTTCCGCAACGATTGCATGTGGCTTGATATATGATAATATTACCAATTTGTACTGATTCATTGTTATTCACGGTCGTGTGACTTTTTACATGTATCTGCTCATTTCATTAAATTATGCAGAAAGAACAGATTAAATTATGCATCATAAATAACTTTAAGTTTTTACTTTTGGTAAATGACGACAATTAAGAGTAGTTTAATGTCCCATATGGCAATAAAATGTCTGCGCAGATTAATTAAATATTATTTATTGGAATATAATGTGAACGCAATAAATCTGAGGTACCACCAACCGACATATGTACTATTTTTATGGTAGCTGAATCGGAAAGGACAAATAACTTTACACTGTAATTTGAAAAGACGAGATTGTTCACCTAGTGTATGTCCTTGACATTAAAAAACAACTTATGATCTTTATAAAATATAAGAATCATATGAGCCCGAGACGTTAACATTCGGGAAAAATATTATTTCACATTTAGTCTTATTATTATTTTATTACTGTTGTTTATTAAGTCTTATGTACAAATGTTAACGCCGGGTGGTGGCCAGTCTCAACTCAATAAGCATTCATGGAACAAACTTTGTAGAGAACCATACTAGCATGGTAAACAAGCGAAATATGATGTCTATGTGTCTCGCCGTTTCATATGTATACATTCAGAATGTATACATTTTCTTAGTCTTTAATCTTTCGACGAATTTTAATAATATTAAAATACCTCAGAGAAGTAAACATATCTTATACCCAATGTTTTTAAAAATAAAATTCAATTAAAATGTGCACGCGTTTTATTGTTGTCTGTTCAATGCAGAGAAACAAATTCAACAAACCTATCATTAGGCAATATATGCCTCAAAATCAAAATAAACCCTAAATTAGTAAGTATTTTCCGGGTGCCATAGTGTATGGTTTATATAACTTTTTAAAACCAAAACTTTAAAATAAGAATCCTAGGTTCTTGGCTTGTGTGTGAATGTAAACTAATAGCACTTCTTCGCATGCGCAACAATAGAGGTCAGGATTTGGGTTCACAAAAGAACGTTTTGTTTTACGTATATAGTAGTACCTTTCGACTCTATTTGAATGGTTAATTTGATAGAGTGATATGATTAATAATTTTCTATTTTTTTATTAGAATAAGAAATAAAAGATCAGTTAACATTTTATATAAAAATAAAAAGCGATGAATCATATGATACATTTTAAATAGAACATTAAAGTAAGTTGTTGCAAAAAAAAACTCAAACTAGAGATGTTGAAAGTTGGTGACTGACGCCAGCTGCAACGCAGTAGAACGAACTTTATTCAACATTGTAGCTACTTAAACGTGTTTCTGTCACACTTTGTTTGTTTCATTTAACATACAGGTCAATTTTCGACGTTCGCCGTCTGTGTTATGATTTGGGATTTTGTCACGCAAATACAATTCACTTTATTTGACCCAGGCGACAGTCGCATGCTTTTGAGAAGGTTTACATACATTTTGTAAACAAATGAATTACTTTTATTTGCATCCAATTGTATAGTCTTATAAATGCAATCTTTTTATTTTATTTAAACTCTTTTTTAGCTCGATTGCATCGGAAGCCTAAGGCTTATATAAACGCACTCGAGTTCGTTTCCTGGGCCTAGAACTAGTACTTGGTGACATTTGGGGAGATCTAAAGAACGCTCCCACGGGGGGGGGCGGGGTCACGGGTTTGATCCCCACCGTTGGAGCGTTCTTTAGATCTCCGCCAAAGACATTTATTCGAATCAAATAACACAAATCAGAAAGCGGTAAAGAAATACGATTATTTTTAAACTTCCGGAGAATACTAATTTACATAAATACTAGCTAATCTGTAACTTAATGCGTTAGTATTGATGCACTGGTAATCATTTTTAACATTTTTATAAGACAAAGCTTTGTGTTAAAGTTTAGTTTAGTGTAAGTTGCAATCGCATAGGACGTCTGTGAAATGTTGCTCGATGTAAACTACGGGGAGGACCTATATCCCGCATAATTATCTAGTACGGTTTAGGAACGACACCTGTGTGGATGCTAACGAAAGTAAAGCAAGCTTGGATGAACATCGGTAGCAACGAAATAAACGCCAACATATTCGCAATATAAATTCGCATGAAGTGAACGAATTAGGAGGACTTAAAGGGGGGTGGGTGTGCGGTTCTGCTGCGTTCTATGCACCTCAAATGCACACCAATTCGCATTTTCATTGGCCAATCGTGTTACACTGACATGAGCTCTTGGGAAACGCGCTTTGTGCGAGACGGTTTGATGACTTCATCGCAATTATAAAAAGAAAAGTACTCTACAGCGCCTTCACAGAGGTCGAGCGCTATTTGTATCATGCTTATGGTTCTTATGATGTGTATTAGTGCTTTCATGTTTCCAGTGGGAGGCAAGACGTAGAGATGGAGGCGCTTGGTAACAGCTATTCAGATGTTTGAGAAAGGTTTGATTTTATTGATTTAATTATTTTTTTTCTAAACAATAATAATACATGTTTAGCCTTTAATAATAAATTATGTCGCATAAAAGTCTGCAATATTTAAAGGAATATACTATTGACAAACAATTATTAGCAGAATAAAATTTTAAGCGTTTGGTTTAAATTTTTGGTAACTTTTGTAAATGATTTTTTTTATTTGTTCACATATATTTGCATTTTATCAAATATTGTAAATTGCACTAACGAATGAATTACACTATTATTTTTAATCATGTAAACGAGTTGTTTAATTGTAATTTGAACCCGGGATACGTAGCAAACTCGCAATCGCTAACTTTCAAAACATATTCACACTTTAATTGTAATTCGTTTGCTTTCCAAAACAATATTAAGAGTAAAGTATGCTTTTATTTTCGCGTTTTTCTGTGTTTTTATTATATAAATATACATCAGTATGTTTTTAAAATCAATTGCCTATAAACTATTATTTCTTATAAAATGGACAGCATAAGATATTTTTTTGAAATAACGTTAACCATGATTAAGATAAAACGAAATCGATTAACAGTGATTCACTTTTTGATATAATCAAATGCGCTCCGTCTTGTTAAAAATGCAATATGTTATTTTGTTAAACATACATGTGCAGTCTATATATTCTTTTAATTATGTGGGTTAAACAAAACGAAAAGCATAAAACAAACCATATCAACTATGCTTTAAAGAAGAAGATGGTGGACAGAATGCTCTATCCGCGTGGAACATCACATATTTATTATCCATTTCAATTTACGGGTTTTAAGTTGGTTAAATTAATTGATCATATATTCAATTGAATATTTCTGTATATAAAAATTTATATATAATGAATGGTTAAAGGTCACAGTCGTTTAATGCATAATATGGGTCGGTAATAGTTTATACTTAATGTCAGCGTTCAATGTTCGATCATCAACAGTTCACGTTAGTAAACCAGATATTACCATTCAATATACAGTATAAATTGATAAATACATAAAAATTGCGCACAGTATTGCGGAACCAATTATTGGTTACGTTCGTATAATATGCATGTCGTATAACGTCCATGTATATATACTTTTTGTTATAACAATTCAGATGAGTCTCAGTTAATTTAAAATTAAAAGTCTTTGAATTTCCTCTATCGGTTCGATATTGAATGTGTATAAATTAACTTACTATACCCACTTTATTATAAAAGGCTTTGTATAAGTTTTAATAATGAATACAACTTTAATTTGGTGTTTATACTGAAATAAAACAAAATAATTGTGTTCCTTATTAATAAATAGTTTTAATAACTCATCTTGCGCTTTGTATATTTGTTAGTGTATTTCTATGTTATTTATTTGTGTACCATTTTTGTAACATATCGCTCATATTGAGTAATAATTCAATTTAAAACAGTGCAATATGAAAAGTGAAAGCCGTGATATAGTGCCTGATACTTCAAATTTTCGAATTCAAATTAAACTAAATGTGCAAAAGTGAGTTTTTAATGAAAAACAATATCACCGAAGGCTAGTTAAAAATTGTGCCATGTTATTGGTAATTATAAATGTGTCCAATTGTGTTGTTTACAATACAGTTAATTCGTTCAGGTATTCTCAACAAAAAGGATCTGGGTTTTCTTCGAAGGTTTAAAAGCACCCACAACGTTTATCCAAATGGCTAATTTACATGTATATAAAATCACACGCATTAAGACAATTACATTTTACTCAGTAAGATAATTTTAACAAACAGTACACATGCTCTGATGTATAAAACAGTGTAAACATTAAAAAAGTAGAGTATCTCAAATAACTAAAACATTATGAATAACCTTGGTAATAGCATTACTGATTCCTTTTCGCGTCTTATAATAAACCTTTACACAATCTCAATATATTTTCATAATATCACATCTTTCTGAAACCACGATCCTTCAATAAGTCAATGTTTTCGAATATATTTTTATAATATCACATATTTTAGAAACCATGATCCTTCAATAAGTCAATAATTTCGAAAATATTTTCATAATATCATATTTTGATGATCTTTCAATAAGTCAATGATTTCGGATGATGCATGCTTTTTTAAGCGCAACACAATTGGGAACAATAAATGAGTCGTGGTATACGACAATAGGTATTATACCATATGCAAACATCATAGCGTCCTACTGGCCTGTACATCCGCTGTTTTACCAGCTAATGAAACATTGCGTTAATTATAGTGTACGGCGCAGATTGTGCAATTTGTTTACTAATGACAGAAGACTCATTATCAAATTACAATTCTCAAATCATCATCACGTAGATTCACAAACAGATTGTGTGACCACACATATTCAAAGATAAATAAGTAAAACATAACCTGTTTATACATGACATTGCTTTGTTAAAATAATTTGAACACAATCCTTAAACAGCAGTTGTGAATTAACGTGTCGGTTCATTTACCTAAACACCTTGACGTTTACAGATTTAATAAGAATCTTGAATACTGTATACATAAATATATTCCTTCAGTGAATGTCAGATATGTAAGATGTATGATTCGTAGTTATGCTATGTCAAAATCGACGAATGTTAAAAAATTAACCATCTTGCTATGCTACAGGCATTAATTTGTATTGCATTCTGTCGAATGAATTAACAAAAGCAATTTAATATACGCAACAACAGAACAAAAAATTGAGATACTGCATTCACGATTGAAATAATGTATTGAAATGTATTGTGCTTCCTTGCTTAAGATAACCATGCATCATTTTACATTCAGTGAACTAGAACACAATTTGCAATTAAGCACTTTAATTTTCAATGTAAATATGTCACCTCTCAATTTTGTGATCGGAATAACAAACACATTGTTATACAAACTTACTTTCATTTATCATTAACTCTGTGTTGATCTAAGTGTGGGATTGAATGTACAACACATGTTTACTTCATTTTGAATGACATCAATGACCTCAAGCATTTAGCTTGTAAATTATGCGTTTCCTTACCAAGGCAATATAGTTGTTTTAAAACAACAAATTCATCGCAAACCTAATTAAATAAAATGCCGTATTTATTGCACTGAAGCGAATTTCTAAACGTCCACGCAACCTTTTGGTTACTGTTCAAATTGTTAGCAGTATATGCAAGAAATATTCTTCAACGCATGAAATAAAGTGTATTGCTCGTGTGTCACTGAGTGATTAATTTAAAAACATCAACACGTATTTCGAATTATTATATCACGGCCATCATCAACGATACAATAATTAAACAACCATTAGTGTAATTGACCTCTGTTTACAACACTAAATGCCTGAATCTTGCCCTTAAATATGCTATTTGACAAAATATTGAATAAGTCAACAATAAAATAGCTCAATACATGTATATTACATTAAGTGTCTTAGAGGGAAATATTGAATTATGCTAGACACATCAGACTCGTCAGGTGTTTATTCAACGGCAGGTGCTCTGGCAGCATGACTTTGACGTACAGGCGATTTTCGTTACAATGTACACGTGTATTTGTTCTTAACTGATGTTGATTATCAATTGAGAAATAATACTAACCTTCCTTTGAATTAGTTATGTTGCACAACTTATATTGAAATATGAAGTTTAGTACACGGATAAGCCTACATTTTTTCCAGAAGTGAGGAAAACGAGCACTTAATAAGACGTCGCATTTGTATTTGATTTACAGAGCCCCTTTTTTATTGATTTCAATCTATTTGAAAAAAGCGTTCTGATTGATCATCCTTGGCGGAGTCGATGTACTAATGTAGGCGGCGACAATAACAGAAATCTCTCGATACTAATTTTTTACCCTCTGAGTCATTGTTTTACTTTATTTTATATACTTTTTTATATTACAGAGATAAACGCAAGGTTGCTTCGAGACAGAAGATGCGTTTTTGTGAGCCGAGTGCTCAAACTCTGAGGGCTTAACATTTGCCGCTTGTGGATGGTTCTGACGATGAAATGCTCAGATATGATTTCGCGTCTTCAAATAAACACACAGAAGAGGAAGGGCAAGATAAAATGATAAAGTGAAATGGGATAAGTGTCGTCTTTTCTTCGTTACGTTGTGAATTTAAAACGGAACGAAACTATGTCTTATATGGAAGAAGTTGAAAGCTTTGCAATTCAGAATTTGGTTTTCAATTGACGATGCTACAATGTGAAGTAATTACTATACAAGGGAAAAGCTCACCGACCACATTACTTGTATATGCCGTTCATATTTAAAATTTTGTCTGTGTTTTTAATACTTACATTATGTTCTGATTTAGTTTTTGGACTTTTTATCGTGAGTTAGTACTTGTTTCTAGAATGTATCTTAGATGCTGATTTTTTCAAACAAGATAATTAGTTATGTGTATGTTTTATCATGATATTTCATGTTCTCATCATATAAAACAAATGCTTATTAGTAGATGTTATAAGGTGTGTTTACTTGGGGATTTTAATCATTTTCTTTATTTAAGTTACAGTAGTGTGTCTGAAGTAACATTAGTCGTGCTTAACATTTTTTAAAAGTTCCTATTGTTTAATTCAAATATAAAAAATGCAATATTCGTCTCAAACTCGGTAGCACTCATTTACGTATGCATCATTTTAGTGTTTTTTTCATCATATTTAAGACACATTGTAAATTTAACATATGTTTTTGAACGAAAAAGCTACATACAAACATATCAGCATTCATTTCTGTGATATGAATCTGGTACGCCCGTCCTGTGGCAGCCGCGTCATGTTGTCAAATGTTTACTGTTTATGAATGACGCCCTTTTTGTGTTCCACTCGTTTAACACAGTATGTATTAGCGTAGATTGTCATATTATTTAGATCTGATGATTTGGTATCTATTTATTACATACGCATGTCGGACATTAAAAGGGCCATGTATGCATATCAATTAAACCAACTGTCTCTCTGTCTGCGATATCAAGCTGGTACGTCCGTTTTCTTGCAGCCTCTTAGGGAACACCATGGTTTCTCGAAGCACAAGCTGTGCACTTATCCTTCATTTAATGAAGAGCTCTCTTTTTGATTTTTCATTATTTACCCTCAATCGGTTGAATGTTTTCAATCGACATTAAGAGGTACATTCATGCATATTGATTTAACCGCGTTTGTCTCCTTCTGCAACATGCATATGGTTCGTTCGTTCTCTGGTTGCCTCTTAGCTTATAACTTGATAATTCAAAATTCATGTCTTTTTTGAGTTATAAATGGATTCGTGATGGAGATGTAAAACAAAATCAAGAAGTATTTTTAGCTACATGCAGACTCTGTCTCTTTCAAAATATCAAACTGCTACGTCCATCCACTTGCAGCCAATTGGCTTCCAAATTTTTTTCTCGAAGCACATGTTATATTTAAATCACACACTGTATCACGATTATGTAAGATAACATCATCATGAAGTCTTATGTTTTGCTACATGAAGCCTAACATCCGTTCATTATTTTGCGACGCGTTTCTCTTGCAGCCATTAAATCTTTTGTAAGTTCCACTGTTTCGTATTTTACTCTCGTCTTTTGTTTCTGTTTAAAAAAGTGTCAGAATAACATTTATTAAGTTGTATAGTTATCCCTGAAAACATTTGATCCTTAATCAAAATATGAACTATAAGTTGCGTCCCAAGAAGACCTCCAAATGATGGCATTTCTCTCAATCAACTGATTGTAGATTGTAGCTCATTTGTAGATGTCTAAAGGTTTATTTGTTTGCGGTTTTGAATCACTCTTTGTTAAATTCTAGTTACAGTAGTGCTTCTGAAGACTTATAAGCTATGCTTTATATTTTCATAAACCTTCCAATGGTTTTAAAAAATAAAAAATGCCCTATTCGTCTCACACTTTGTAAACACTCAGTTGTATATGCATCGTTATAGTTTTCATCATATTTCAGTCACACTGTAAATTTTACACATGTTTTCGAAAAAAAACCTACATACAAATATATCAATCTCATTTCTGTCATCTTAATCTGTTTCGCCCGTCCTCTGGCAGCCTCGTAATGTTGTCAAATGTTTACTGTTTATTAATGACGCTCTTGTGTGTTCCACTCGTTTAACACAATTTGTATTAGCGTAGTTTGCTTAATTATTTAGATACCATCATTTATAATCTATTTTTACATACGCATGTCGGACATTAAAAGGGCCATGTATGCATATCAATTAAACCAACTGTCTCTCTGTCTGCGATATCAAGCTGGTACGTCCGTCCTCTGGCAGCCTCTTAGGGAACACCATGGTTTCTTCAAGCACAAGCTGTGCACTTATCCTTCATTTAATGAAGAGCTCTCTTTTTGATTTTTCATTATTTACCCTCAATCGGTTGACTGTCTTCAATCGACATTAAGAGGTACATTCATGCATACTGATTTAACCGCGTTTGTCTCCTTCTGCAACATGAATATGGTTCTTCCTCCCCTGGTTGCCTCTTAGCTTATAACTTGATAATTCAAAGCTCATGTCTTGTTTTAATTTTAAATGGATTCGTGATGGAAATTGAACACACAATCAAGTAGTATTTTTTAGCTACATGCAGACTCTGTCTCTTTCAAAATATCAAACTGCTACGTCCATCCACTTGCAGCCAATTGGCTTCCAAATTTATTTCTCGAAGCACATGTTATATTTAAATCACACACTGTATCACGATTATGCAAGATAACATAATCATGAAGTCTAATGATCTGCTACATGAAGCCTTACATCCGTTCATTATTTGGCGACGCGTTTCTTATGCAGCAATTAAATCTGTTTTAAGTTCCACTGACTCGAATTTTAAGCTCGTCTTTTTGTTTCTGTTTAAAAAATTGTCAGAATAACATTTATTAAGTTGTTTAGTTATTCCTGAAAACATTTGATCCCTAATCAAAATATAAACTATAAGTTGCGTCCCAAGAAAACCTCCAAATGTTGGCATTTCTCTCAATCAACTATTTTTCTGTATCATTAGCTCTTATTATTTCCTTTTCCTATTGTTTTGTTGTCAGTAATACATTGTTCATTTATGCTTTTATTTTTTAATTGCTTACTGGTTTTCCCTTAGATGAATGTCGCTCATTTGTTTTCGATTTTTTAACTCCGTTTGTGTTGGCGTCTTGTTATTCTTTAATCAAAGTTCCTGAGTGTCTTTTTTTGCTGTTTATTCACATTAACCAAAATAAAATAAAAATTACATGCATATTACTGCATCACATGTGTATCTTTCCCCAATATCAAGCTAGTACGTCCGTCCTCTGGTAGCTTCTTGTCGACCAACTTTTTTCTTGAAGCAAAGGCTATATATACATCCTACATTGTATAATGATTACGATGGGTCGATTGGTGATGCAGTCTTTGAGTGTTCCACAAGTATCCTTACTTATGTTCATTTCTCCGCGACCTCCTTTCTCTTTAAGCGTTTTAATCTTTTTTACGTTTCCATCTGTAAAAAATCGGAATGATTGTTTAAACCATGACGTGCATAGCATCTGTTAAATTGTGTATTTACCACTGAAAATATTGACCTTTATCAAAACATAAACTATCATGTTTGTCATTATCTTATCTAAATATCTTATCTTTATTTGTCATGTCATGTTATTGCAGACATTTAAATGTTGACATTGCTCTAAATCAACTGATGTTCTGTATCATGTACATTTACTGTTTTTCTTATGTTGTCAGAAATAAAGTATCAATGTATAGTATTATATAACACTAGCTTACGTTTATTGCATGGCGATCATCGTTCTGTTGTCCTGCATTTTTAAAAATTGTTTGTAATGGTGTCTCTTTCATTCTTTGATGTTTCATGTGTTTTCGTTTTTCTTTTCTTTTTTTCTAAACACACATACACGAATTTAAAAATGCATGCATACATCAATTCAACCAAAGTTGTTTCTTTCCGCAATATCAAGCTGGTACGTCCGTACCCTTACAGCCTCTTGGCGCAAAACATTTTCTTTTGAAGCCTAAGTTGTACATACATTCTACAATAATTTATGATTAACAAAGGAAATAGTCGTAGAGCATTTGTATGTGTTACATGTAGCCTTATATACGTTGATTGCCTTTGGATCACTTCTTTCTTTCACCAAATTCGTCTTTGTTCGTTTTCAGCTGTTTCAACTTTGAAATCTATTGTTTTGTAAACTAAGACCAGAATGGCATCTTTTGTATGTAATTACATATTGTTTATCATCATAGCTTAGCTGAGATGAATGTCGTTTTAAAGTCGTTTATGTTTTTTATTTACTGTATTATTTGCATGTGTAAAATCCGTTTTCATCGTGTTTGGTTTACAATTAATAATAATAAAAATTGAAAATAAAAGCTTCATATTCATCAAATATGATCATGGTAATAACTGAGACTGCAGAGTAATCGAAACCGTTATGGAACTTTGGGATCAGAAACACATTGACAGGATCTATGCAAGTTTGATTAGTTTCATTTTCTAGTATACGCATATACATATATCAATGAATACAACCATTTTTAAAGAAAAAACTCAGGTAAATTGCATTGTTTTTCATAGGAGTAAATGAAATAGTATTCGTTTCACGCTATCGTTTTGTATTGTTAGTAATGCAAAATTCAGTCTGTATGCATTGTTGGTAGATGCAATTTTAAACGGAAATACTAAAAAGCTAAAATTTTACAAGGACGGAAAGAGCCAAATTCATATTGCACCTTAATTTATGGAAAATTACCAAGTATACGTTATAACAAAGCGTACAACGCAGTTAAATGTAAATACAACTTCAAGTCGTTTAATTGTGTTGCTTTTCCTTTGCTATGTAACATTTGTTGTTTGTATTTATATTTTGTTCTATATCATTCAACTTTACTTTTATTCATATAACCGTGAAGTTAATTTCTGATATCGGTACTGGACCTTACATTGCTAGAACTTATGACAGTGTTAACGTTTACCTTTAATATAAGTTTCGGTCAAAATATTTCTGTATTAAATGAAAGAATATTATATACTTGTCGGAACGTGCATGATTGGATATTTCACGGTGCTGTACGGCCGGTTGCTCAACTTGGTAATTGTCAGTTACACTAACATGCTGTTAACTCCTTTTCTGAATGCAATGAAATAAAGGAGGGACTAATTTTTTCAACTATTTTGTGAATAGATAACACTTTATAAATAACACGCGCAACCGATTTAAGAGGCTGTTGGTTTCATAAAACTTAACTGCCATAAGCATAAATGTTACTTGCTTTATTGATCGTGTAAGAGTTAAAATAATGGCCCTCTAGAATAAAAATAAATAGATTGAATTGCTGAATATAAAATATTTTAAATAATTGTACTATAGATTTAATTTCACTATGAGCTAGAATCATGTATTTAATTAATAGCTGTATGCTGTGATTTGAAAGCACTGTTACGAGCAGAAAATAAAATTTAGTAATGTTTGCGCATTTTTTAACTTTTCTTTACGAAATTCGGTTTTGTCTTCAGTGGTAATTTCGTATATACTATATCCGCAACATTAAGATGTATTACATTAAAGTTTTAATATAAGTATGAACGTGCTGGATTCGTTGCAGGATGTGAAATACTTTTGTCGATATGCATGCCGAAACCCTGTGTTCGTTTTGAGACCGGATGCATTTCAGGTTATAGACATCTTATCTTATTTAAATTTTTGGAACAAGTCATAAGTATCTTTAAGATTGCTCTGGACTCGCACAATCTAAATGAAAGGAATGGCACGACAACGGCCTTCAACTTTAGCATTTTTTAATGAGACTACCGGTATAGGGGTTGGTATGAATGTTAGATAGAATATCTAAGCAATCGAGCTTGTCCCATTCAGTTTGTAATGCAGAGACAGTCTAATGGCATGCAGTTCTTCCTTTTGAATTAAAATTTTCATGTGGACGTAAATAATCCGACGTAAATACGCGCAAGTCTTAAACCGATATTTTCAATAACATTTTCAAACGTTTCCGCTCTGGGACGACAAGACGAAGAGGTCTCACAGATGGTGGACCACTACTTAGTGTGTTCATTTCATGCCCGTAGGATACACACTGGTTTCATCAAATAGTCACTGGCGCACATAGACTTATTTCAAATATATGCACATTTGTATCCCCTTCCAACAGAAATAAAACCTTCGAAAATATCACCTGACTTATATAACAAATATTGTAAAGAACCATAAATGCCATTGGCTCTAAAACCACAAGGCAAAAAAAGTTATGTCTGTGTATGTGTCTGGTATGCAACACATTTCATAGTGACTACATAACTAGTTCTATTAAAATAGTCATCATGACAGTGGCCCAGTGATACATGACTAATAGAGACTAATTTAGCTAAATGACTTTACAAATTGTCTACCTTCAAATTTTGTGGCCGTATCTGTTATGTTTGATATATGACATACTATTTTTATACATAATCTCAAATTATTTTGTCATTTATGGTTCTCGGGAAAAAATTTATCATGCCCCAAAGGTCATATACTGTTATTTATAAACTTGTTATATACTACGATATTGCTTCGTAGAGTTATTGCCACTACAGGGACAAACTCTTGTTTAAAGAGATTCCCTATGATTTTAATGTCAGCATTATATTTCCTAGCACGATAACAAATTTATTAATTTGAACAAAGAATGTAAATTTAACACATGAACTATCGGATAATGGTCCCATTAATTGATCGGTATTTACTGTAATTAAAGTAAGTGTATACAATTGTAATGTCGACATTGTATTCCGAAATGTTGAACAATATATGAATTAGACCGAGTACTTTTAAATGAAATGAATTCACAATCATTATTTCGTAACACCAATCCAATTTATTCATTTAGTTTATATTGTTATAACAAAGTAGTGTTTGTATGTGCCGTTTAAACAAATCTGCACGTAATAGAGGATATTTCCAAACATAATACATGCATTGAGTACTAGTATGAATTGTCGCCTGAACAGCCAAGCAATGCAATATTCAAACCATTAATTACGATAATATATAATTTATAATATTGATTCCCTGTCATTTTCCTTTTTACATTTATTACAGTTTTCCATTTATCAACGATTGCCCGGTTTTTTATTTTATTGTCCTAAAAATATTTACAGTCGTTAAGTAAAGCATTAGCAAATGTGACCTTACTATAGTAGTCAATGAATAACTGTTATTGTAAGCCATTGTAAGTCATTATAATTAAGCTGTAATAACTCAGAAGACAAGACCGTAGAAGGTGTGTGTCTGCAGTAATTACTTTTTTCATGGTTAAGTGACTCACACTGCGAAGTATGCTATTGATTGATTGCAACGTTTCTACGATTCGTAATACCATTCCAACACCCTTCTATGTTCATTCTATTTACAACTTGAAACGAGTAAATGGTGAGAACGGGTAAGAAGGGTACAATAACGACCTTTTACAAATACAGTTTAAGCTCATTATAGTGTCATTTCTTGTAAGTTGATGTCAGTCTTTTTAGAAACTTTAATACAATTATGTGTTTTGTGATTAACTTGATCATGTTGATGATGGCTGTGTTTATGCTTTTTATGATAATTTACAATATAATTTTTGATATATTTACTCACGACTGATATAACAGCGGATAATAGCCCTGTTGTATGTGTTTTGTCTTGTCAAGCCTTTGTATGACTTTGCCATTTCAATATTGTTCCCAAAACTTCACGATAATATATTTCTTTATACAGAATTTCAGTTTACCGCTTATAATTCAATTGGTTAATTAAGATATTCGTATAAACGAATGACGTTTTCGCTGTTGTTACAAACTTGATAGTACAAACTAATTTATTTCATTTTTAAATGCTTAACATGTGTCGATATAAGAATAACGTACATAACACAATTTTACTACAATATACCGTCTGTTCTAAATTTTCCCATAGTAAAAGTATGTTCTCAAATTTTCCCAAGTAAAATAAAGAAAATTATAAAAGGAACATACTTGTTTCGAATCACATGTTCTTGTCATTGCCATAATATTATATGGACATTGACAAGAATATACATTTACAAAACACCGTTGATATAGATTAAAGTACACATTTACTACACCTAAATGGGAATAACATACTTGGAAACACAATATAAAGAGTGTTTTTAAGCGTGTATAAGAAAAACAGATGCATTGAAAATAACTACCTTCCTTTACACTACTTTGAAATATGCATAGATAAGTCCTCCTTGAACTGAAAAACATTTATTTAAAAAATAAAATATAGATTTTAATTTAATTGAAAATGTTAATAGCGTTGTTTTTCTTTTATTCAAACAAATTATCTCTGTATTTTATGCATTTATAGTTTATCGTTTTTAACAAGTTTTCTGATATGCACTTTTTTTCTTTTAATTTTGAATAAATAGTAAATCGTCAGTATTGCAACCAGAAAGCGTACACGATTAAATACACGTTCAATATTATGTTCATGTTATTGTTTTAATACCGATACAGCACGATTACACTTACTTGTGTCGTAACAACATAATGGTGGGATTTCTGAACAAAACACATGTATCGTGTACATCAACGAGTTTTCTTCTTGCCTTTAGAAATATGTTTGAAATTTAATTAATCTTGACAATCTGTGATTTATTTCGTCTACTACGTCGTATGGCATTTCGTTGCAGTATTTGATTCAACAAAAGGTGTTTTTTTAATGTTTTATTATTTTATTTCAAACATTTAGATAGTGCATACTCGCTTAAAATTCAATGATTATTTAGTTGTCAAAATGGACCCCATGCTAATTGCACATCTCCAGTCTCTTTTTAAGTTCAATATCATAGTAACAAATATAACAATGCTTGTCCATTTACGGCATAAAGAGCAACACCTTTTGTCAGGTTCTTAATTCACCATCAAATACGTTGAGGTTTAATATAAAACAATTTTGTTATCTCATTTGACATGTTTTTGTCGGTGGCGCTTGTTGTCAACTTTATGACAGCAAGAACATTTATCGTTTGTCAGAAATACATTAAATTGAGCCCGTGCAAAACGTAGGTCAACTTTAAGTTCATATAATGTATCTGTATCGTCTTAAAAATACTCCACTAAATAATTTTATGTCATTTGTTTCAAATAAAACTTAGAGTAGTAACATGACATGCCATTGAGATAAACAGCAGTTGTTAGGCCGTGGGACAGGAGCCAACGCATAAACTATAAGCTATAAATTAACGACACATACAATGCAACTACAGCTGCATCAGCATCAGAGAAAACATGTATTAAATGCGTTCATATATTTATTGCGATGTTCCACGCAGTGTGATACAAAACAAATGCACTTGACATGAAAAGCATGAACATCACAATATAATCTCTTGTATTGTTTACAGAGTAAACATTACTTAAAGCTGCACAGCGCATGAGTAATGTGCCATTATCTTATACATTATGGATTAATAGCAAAAACTATGCATGCGGCTAGTGACAGTTTGAAGTTCGACCAAAAAAGTAACACAATCATGTAAACTTGATAGCTACAGAAATTTGGCTAGTGTTGTTTAGACGTAGTGCAAACATCTAATAGGACGTTTACTTATCAGGAAAAAACAAACAAACAGACATTCGACATCACAAAATTGCAGAAACATTCTTTCAGTCTTAGCTTTTCTCTAATTAAGCAATAAGTAAAACCTACTGTGAGTTTTCTGACCTTTAATTGACCTTTCAGTCAACTTGCTATGATGACTAAATTGGCGATAATAATTACCCCTTTAAAGATTTTTT
Organism: Dreissena polymorpha; assembly: GCF_020536995.1. Lineage (NCBI taxonomy): Eukaryota > Metazoa > Mollusca > Bivalvia > Myida > Dreissenidae > Dreissena > Dreissena polymorpha. The sequence goes on from NC_068359.1 coordinate 83,829,399, forward strand.
AATTAATTAAATACGGTTTATGCACTTACTTATCAATTGATTTTGAAAGTTTTAAAATCAGTTGCTAAAGAAACAATGCTACATTGTTCAATATTTTTTTTATACATACGAGTATTTGACAGATTTTGATGCGTGTGAGTGTGTGTTTGTGTGTGTTCTACACATAGAATGTTATTTATGTATTTATATAACACAGAATGCCGTAAATGGTTTAGTAAACAGTTCAAGGTAACTCACCTTTACGTGATTACCGAATAATAATAGGTTGCCGCTTAGTCAACTGGTCCTTCTTAGAATATGACCGCTTTCGAGTAAATACTAACTTAAAAACTTGTCATCTAATCAAATAGTAATGGTAGCACTTAATGATCCTTCCATTGAAAGTGACATTATGATTGGCTCTACAAAATACAACTGATGAAAATAGCAAAATATCAGCTGATATTGATAAAATACGGCGTAAACATGTACACTTGTTTGCGTATAAACTGATTTGGTTACTTATGCCATACTTATCTACAAAAAAGAAATCCGCGTAAATCCGTCTTATACAATTGCAACAGGTTTTAGCCATGCTTGCCATAGAAAGTTTTACGTCAAACCGCCGTAGAAAATTCATACTCCTATTTCTAATCCCTATCTAATGTTAGTTTCACGAGGGCTTTTGTTGGTTTTATATGTTTTACTAATGGTCCCTACTTTCGGTTTCAACAAGAATGTTGGTACAGAAATGGTGCTCTTTATTCCACATTTCTGTGCGTAACAACTATTAATGTTTAATCATCTGTCAAGACGTTAAATGCAATTACTACAAACGCTGATTTTGTTAAAATGCCCTATGAACATAATTTTTACGTTAAAAATTAGCAATTGCAATATGAAAAAAATGACACGTCCATGTCCAAAATGGGTCCTTTGCGCCTAAAATCTACTTGGAATGGCATAGCTTGCCCACATAAACGGTGCAATACATATTAAATGCATCGATACATCAATATACCTTTACTAAACTATATTCGTTTTCTCACTGAAATCGCGAAATTTAGGTAAAGGAATATCCCAATAATTTTCTTTTTTGCCATTCAACTAGTAGAAAACGCACACGAACTAATCCAAGAACTAGAATAGATACAACCAACCATTTTTATTTTTACAAATATAACTTCAGACAGCAGGTCAATGGTGCCGAGCTAAACTTGAAAACTACGTCGTTTTAATGACACTGGAAAATAACGGTCATTGTGTCTGTTCCTACGTCGGAATGTTAAGCTAAAGCCAGTTGTTCTCAGACGCTATGAAACAAACTGTATAAGTGTACGAGGCAAATGTATTTCTTCAAACAATTAATGATTGATTACTTATGTTCATGTTAATTTGTTCAGTTTCTTTAAATGAATAAAGTGAGAAAAAATATAATATGTGCAGCAGAGTGTTCTAGTTTCCTTCCATGTGTTAATTTCGGTTTCCATAAAGTCACAAATATATTCTAAATTATAAGCTACATAAAAACATATCGAATCCATCACCTTTGTCTCTTTCCGCAATATCAAACCGGTACATCCGTCCGCTGGCAGCCTCTTGCAAAATACTGAGTTTCTTGATGCACAAATATGCATACATAATACAATTATTCATCGTATAAAATAGGAAACATGGTCGTAAAGTCTATGTTGGTGATTTATGCAGCGTTACATGCGTTCATTAATCTGGGACAATCTTTCTCTTGCAGCCGTTAAATCTTTTTCGAGTTCAGTGTGTTCCGATTTCAAAGTGTTTTTAAAAACAAAACAAAAACAAGAATGACATTTTGATTCTACACAGTTACCTATTTCATTAATACTAACAAAGACCAGGTGACTATTACTGCTTCATATAGAATTGATGAAATATTATGCGTTTCAGTACGTCATTGTTTTAATTAAAAATACAGTCCGAATGCACTGTAAGTATTGAATGTATATGTATATGGGTAAATAACATCAAAGCAAAAAGTTTCATGAGACGAAATTGAGTTTTCAAAATGTGAAAAAAAACTGAAGATGATTAACTTGCATTGCGTTTCGTTCGTTGTGATATATTTGTAATTTAAATTAATTCTGCTTGAACCATATCATGTAAATTAAACATTAAATTTAAATTATTTTAAATATAATTGTTCATTTCATTTTGAAATAAAGTAACTGAACCTTATATTGTTTAAAAAATAACATCAATAAGATTAAGCTATTATATTTGTTGATGTAATTATTGTTTTAAGTGATTTCTGTTCAATACATAAAAGAACCACCGGTAAACAAGTTTAAAGTATAAATTATACTTTACGAACGGTATTTCAATTATGTTGCAAGGTGCTGTGTCGCCGGTTGCTTTTAGAGGCCATTTACACTAACATTCTGTAACTTAGTATTTAAATGCCATGCTTTTTAACCAGCAAATTATTTGTTAAATATTTCTATACAAACATCAAACTGTAAACATAATAGACGCGTAACCTTTATTTGTAGCTTTTCGCTTACTAAACGTTCTTAATCATAGTTTTAATGTTGCTAGCTAAATTAATTGTGTAAGGTTAAAGCAAATGGGTTTTGAGTGCCAACAGTAATGATGGAAATAATGTACATTTGTTTCATACGTATCTGCCTTGAAGCGAAAAGGCAAAGTGCTGTACAAATTCGTATTAAACATCGTATATGTAATACACTAAGCGTTAACATAAGCTACATGATAGTTGTAATTGACAATTGGCTTGAATACACTTTAACAATCAAATATGACATTTCAAATCGACCCTGTCCACCATACATACAATCTTAGAAAACATTTGGAGCCACATGATTAATACTTCTAACATACTTAATTATTTTTATTGTTGTGCTTATAACCACAATGATAATAAGTGTAATGTGCGGTATTTAAAACACTTAATTATGACTATGCATCCAGTTTTTCCTCATCGAAGTGCCCGGGGGAGACACATGATAAATAGAAACTAATTAAGCTAAATGACTTAACAAATTGTCTGTCTTAAAACTCTTGTGACCGAAACTGTTATGTTCTGGCTATGACATTATATAGTGAGTGATACATACAGTTATATTTTTTTCTCATTTATGATTCTAGGGGAAAAATAAGTCGCGCTCCAACGGTCGTAGTTATACTTGCTTAAAGCGATTACATACGATTTTAATGTCAGCATTGTATTGTGTCACTCTTAAACACAATTCAGGAATTTGAACGAGGAATGTTGATTAAACAGACTATGAATCTAATAATTGTATCATTAAATAATGTTATCTACTGCTACTTAAGTGAGTTTATACGATTTTAACGATTTAAATGTAACAATTTTATGTCCAAATCTTAAACCAACTCATGACTACGATAGAGGAATGTTAAATTAAGTTTATCGAGAATGTGTGAATGGTACCATACAATCAAACATTGTTTACTAAAGTAAAATTCGAAAGGAGCAAGTTAACATCGATAGCGATACGTTATATAAATCTTCTGTGTTTTGGTTTATAATAGAAATGAAGTATAATTTTCGTATGAAAAACCTGCACATAATATTGGGTATTTTGTAAATGCAATGCCTCGTGATCATAAAGGAGTTTTCTGCCGGACAGCAGAAAATAAATTGCAATTTAATAAAACGTGTATTTCCTTTATTTTTGGGAATAACTTCCCATGACGTTTCATGACTGTTTTGATTCATATACGTGTAAAAAAGAAAAGAATTCGTAAAAACTGGCTTCATAGTTAACACGACTGCATTTACGCCGTTACAGACACATTTATTCGTATTTGTTTAAATCAAATACTGTTTGATAGTGACTTATAAGTAAGTTTGCACAGAATATCGAGGATTGCCAAACAATGTCCAGTTATTTATGTATATGGATAACGTTCCGATTGTAAAGCCGCAAATTCTTTGCACAGGCATAAACATTAATTATGATAATATATACCTATATATGCATGCTTTTGTTGCCACTGTTTCTCTACTTTATTCTAGTTTTCTGTTCATAAATAATTATTTTATCCGTTCTTGAAACAATGGTCCTTAGGCCGGAAATAAAACGATCGCTGTATAGTCCATCATCATATATGACAGAATAAGTAGTATGTATGAAAAATTGGCTCAGCTAGTTGTTGTAACGTTAAGTCTCAACTTAAGTGACACAGTTGTGGTGTGTGTGTTACATTTCCTTACTTGTTCCATAATTGTTTTACTCTAATTACGTGAACGGTAACAGATTAATAGTAACGTAATTATTTCATAATCTAGTTATAACTAAAAGAGTTGGTTATGATGAATAAATAAAACCTACGCACGCGTTATTTAAATACAATAACGGCATAAGGTTAAAAAGTGTTAGTTCATTATAATGTCACGCCTTAATAGTTGTAGGCCAGTCATTGTTTCATCATACAAGACACCTCTAACAATGAACTTCTTAACGGATTAACGCGTTGGTAAATTGACAACGTTACATAGAAAAATGTTTCAGATTCGCAAATTTTCTTTGTAGGAAACAGTAATACTGAAATTTACCATGCTCTAAAATATACATTTTATGGCTTAGATGACCTGCAAATTATAAAGCGTTGCAACGCTAAACGATTGATAAGTTGGAGACGTTTGTTGTTGTCGTTATATTTTGTGACACTACGAGGATTGCTTATATAAAGTATACAATACATCTCTCATTTTATGAGCACGGATGGCCCAGTGGCGTTAGACTTTTACTGGTTTGTTATGCCCAGTTGGGAGTTTCTTTTTTGCTTTTTTTATTTTTTTACTGGAGCTTTTTATATCAAATGTTTATATTTATTAATATAAAGCATTTTATGACAAATCTCAATATATGCCAAAATCTGTGAAAAAGTCCCTTTTACTCACGATTCCTATCATGTATTCTTATCGCTGAGCGCGAAGGCATTAATGCACATGCAAACAGAGAAAGACTTCACCAATCTGCAGGTCACTTTTTAAATGCTTCAAAGTTCGTTGTGTTCTGATGATATTTAGTTTAAATGCGTAATCGACGTACTTTTATTTCATATACTATGACTTTCTATGTTAACCTATATGTTAAAACAGTAGCCTGGAAAAAAAACCTTGGCGGTTTATGGCTATTTTGGTAGATATCCATTTTTCACAAATCGTCGTATTGGAATTGTAAGAAACTGACGTAAGTTATTAAATACTGGCAATATGACAATGAAAACGTTATGACTGTAATTCATGTTAGTTGAAATGACTATATCTATTGTGTTTCCAGCTTTAAGAATATTATTCATTTTCTGGTGTATTTGATCATGTTAATTAAGTTAATAGTAGACATGCGTGTGTATGATAATGTAAAGGTAGTATTATTAATATGCCTTTGTACCCATTATCGATATTGAACAGTATATAATAGCCATGGTTTATATATGTTCTATTCAACCCTATATATGACTACACATGTTAATTTTTGTTGCCGTTTCATCAAGATTACGTTTATTTTCTTAATTAAGATTATCAGTTGTACCGCTTAGAATTCAAGTTTGTTGATTTGCCACTCATATAAACGCACGACATTGTCTCCGTTGTAACAAATTTGGTATTGAATACTAATTTCATATTATTTTTAATCGCTAAAAAAGTGTCGATATTAGAAAAACGAAAAAATATTGAATAATTTTACTACAATATCAGTCAGACAAACATTTTATTCATAGTACATCATCTAAGCACAAACATTTACAAAGAATATGTCAACATGTAAAAAAAATAACAACACACAAATCCAAAGTAAGAAAAATCAAGTTAACAATAATTACGATAACATTTCTGTAGTTGAGATGAGCAAATATTGAATCATTTCGCTATATTTATATACCGTCTGTTCGCAATTTTCCCTCTTTTGCATGAAATAAATAATAGTTAAATAAACTCATTTTTTTAATAATATGTTTTTATATCATCATAGAATATGGATATTTGGTTGAATATAGATTTTAAAAATTCCGTTGGTATTGAGTATAATATACATATATTCAAAATGAACGTGGCAATAAATGTGCAATCAAAAGGCAAATAGTGTAAGTGAGTATATTAATGCATCAGATAAGCGATACAAATTTGAAAAACATTCCTTAATACTACTGTGTTGTTTTCTTAGAATTCTCCTGTTTTACACTAAAACAAAACATCTCTTTTAAAAGTTTGTATATCGATGTTGATTTATAAAAATATTATGAGCATAGTATTTCTGTTTTCTAAAAAATCGTTATGTGTATTTGTATTTCCGAACATTATTAAGTATAATTCAATGTGAAAATATAATGTGAAAACATACAAGTTAAAGTATGATTTGTTTAGATGATAAGTCTGCCATGTAGTTTATTAAAGTTTAAAAGTATTAAAGTAATTATCTCATGTTGTTGATCTCTATTTAAAAATGATTTTATGAGGGTTATTAACATTGATTTTATTGACCTAGAGATTTGTATTGTCAAGTTATTTATTTATCTAATACAGGCTGAGTCGTAAAGTTTACTTCAAAGGCATTGCTTCAATCGATTTTATATTGTTTGTTCAAACTTTGTTTCATGCAATAATATATGTTTATACTTTTGCATACGTTTTCCATTACTTGTGTGCATATTAATTATTTACATTTAGGGAGAAAAAGTGCATCTGTATGACTGCCAACAAAATGCACTTTCAAAATCATGTTGAAATTTATTGATTCAATAAAACTAAGAAATATTTAATACCGATTCCGACACGGTTACACTTATTTGTCTCGTAAGAGAATATTAACAGTGATTTCCTTACAAAGCATATGTCTTTTGTACTTAAACGAATTTTCTGTTGTTTTATGAACACCTTTTTTTCAAAATTATTAGAATATCTAGTTTTCGACCTGTCTTTCAAACGTGACTTCATTCAGTTTGATTATTTCCAGCCTCTTTTAAAGTTTATTGAGGTAAAACAAAAACAAACAAATAAAGCATTGCTGGTTCTACCGCGGAACACACACACCACTGTTTGTTCTAGCTCTCATATTTTCTGTTGTGCTAACGTTGACGTTAACTAGTACAAAATTGTCCAATCTTATTGGACCTTTTGTCGGTGGCGCGTGTTGTCACTTTCAGTGTGGTATGCCATGGCATCAAGAGAATTAATCGTTTGTCAGTAATCCATTAAAATAAGCGCATGCAAACATAGGTCAACTTTAAGATCAAGTTAAGTATTTACATCATATGGCATCTACACACTTTATTAATTATCCGTCATGTTTAAAAAAATACATATAATAGTTTTTACCAAGCAAGACCTTGGCAGATACAGCTTGTGTGGCCACATTTAATTTCCTATCTCGTTGTCATAAATACGATGATTTTAAACATCACCATCGTAAGAACAACCAGTCATTCTTTTTGGGTTCCCAAAAAGAACCCATCGTTCTTAGTTTTATTTAAATTTCATGGACGATCGAACGTATTCGAGTTATGATCATCCACCCTCAAAGAAAATAGCTTGTTATTCCACTTTTTTAACCATTCTCGTAAATGTGGTTGACCCTTCTGGAAAAACAGAAGATATATACGTCAGTATATTTCTAAAAAGCATCTACTAAAACTTATTTTGTTACAAAAATGCAATATTTATAATTAAGACATATCTGAATATAAGTAATCAAGTAACAAATTATTTGATTATACAAAGCTCTCATACCAATATTACGTCGAGCATTGCATAACATTGCTCGTAGATGATTTTAACAAATATTTAACAAATCGAACAATCCTATACTGAAATCAAACAATGCCTCTAGAACCATAATATCAACATTGGAAATTAAGGATAGAGTGCCCGTTTTTACAAGCTTTTTTAGTCCTTCTTCATCAAATGTAATTGAACTACCGGCTACCTTTTAGCATTGACCTCTGCCCTAGCAACCTCATATGTCGCATCAATTTCACTTTCCAATCCGAGATGTTCACCCCTCTTCCAATCCATCCTTTAATTATTTTGTCTTTTTTGTATGCTTGGGTAAAAGCCTCTACGGGTTTTTGAAATAATCGGTATTTCCACCTGCGACCGTCGTCTTACGTGTTTACTTCACGTGTTTACTTCGCTGCAAATCACTAATGTTTAATACATTTATATAAATAAATAGTTGAGACCTGTGAACGCTAATTAAAATATATTAACACTTCTTCTTTGAAAAACATATCGCTTATAAAGTTTATTAGACCTCCCTTCAGTTTTTCTGACTTAATCACTTTCACCAAAGGGGCATAAAGAACATGTTTGAACCAAGCTCAAAACAACGTTTGCATAGAATGACTTATAATTTCGAAAATATTATTATTTCGTGACGAGTATGCGTGTCTCTGTTTCATTTAAGACAATGGGGAGAGAATCAATTATCTGAAGACTAGCCCATACATATTGTTCAAAACAAACTGTGCGACGTCGGTTATGATGGACATCTCAATGGCAGCAAAATAAACAAACCACACAGGAAACGGTTAAATACTAGCAATGTAGTATTTATTCTAGTTTATGAAGGTGCGGTATAATCGGATGTCTCTGGGTACAGTGTCCGCCTTTTCCCAAACTTCTTTTGATTTTCTGGAACTAAAACGCCCACAAAAAGTCTATTTTTGTTCAGTCATTTTAAATCTTTCTCAATTAATATGTTACTTTTTATCATAAAATTAATAATAAACATTCTTCAAATAAAATTAGCAAATTTCATATAATTAAAGTCTTATTCTATTAAAAAAACTTAAGCAATAACCCATTTAACTAAAACATATCTTTATCCTACAGTTAAATGATTTTATAGAACAAATACGACTCATAAAGAAAAGATAAGGTTTTCTCCACAGTTTTTTTAGACCAGGTTTCATCCACACTTATTTTTAGAACATTACGTAGGGACTATTTTTTTTGGCCTTTCACCCCTGATTTAGGTCATTGGGTACGCAGTCGTTTAACGAGTTTACGAGTGTGTGTGTGTTTACGATGGATTACTATAATATTCTTATGAATGTGAAAAACACAGTGTTTAGATATAAAACTGGAATGAAACTGGTGAGACTGCATTTTCGATTTAGTTAAAATGTCGAATGTACTCGATTAACGCGATGTTTTATTGAACAATTGATGGATTAAATTTAAGAAAAGTTTCAGTGAATTGTTCTTTAACTTTTCGACGGAAATCGATTTCGAATAAAAATAGCTATTTCTTTGATGGTTTAGTCGTTCCTTTGTCAGTCGATCAAAAAATGTCTATCCACAAAGAATTGCCTGCTTACATCCAGTGCTTTAAAATGGGAAAGATGGATGGCGAAGAAGAAAGTTGTCTAGAATTTTAACTCGTCATGGAAGCAAATTAAAAATTACGAAAATAAAGATGAACGTGGTTACTATACAACTTCGGTGAGTAGAACAATAATTTTATGTAAGTAAGTATAAAGTGTGTAAAAGAAGAGTTGTTTAAAGACTAAAATTAACAATATCGACGGGAATAAATGCTGAATCATGCTTCACGTAGCCATGGTATGTGTCTACACATTTTGTAAATTTCAAAATGCCGGGAGCCATGTTTTTTTTTGTTTTTTTTTACATTTGTGAAACAAGAATTGTAGTTTGAACACAACCGTCTGTGTTCTACTTGAGTGTGTTACATTTGGAACGCTGATTAAATTTGAATCGAGGCGTATAGCGATATTTTGTCTCGTTACTTTTCGTCTGCGTGGAATTCTTAAGGACTATTTCGATATCCGTAAACAGGAAAGATCACAATAAATATTACTACGCAATGTAAGATTCAGTAAATTTAATGTGTTTTTGCTTTTATTTTAGAAATAAATTTAATAAAACAATATTGTAGGATAAATATAATACTATGTTAGTGTGATCATGAACTTAAATTGATCCCACTCGTGTCAGAAAGGCTTACAAGGCTCGGCAAGCCTCGCCATGTAAACCTTTCTTCACTCGTGGGATAAATTTAAGTACACAATCACACTAACATAGTATTCTCTATATCTCAAGTTTAAGATATCATAGAATTACGATGAATGAAATCACAGAAATATGTTAATATCTTTTTTCTGACATAGAAAGACTTGTTATTTCAAGCGAAATCACATACATATTAAACGTTCCCATAGACGCAACAGGCAGGACTGGAAAAATAATTGCACAATAAGACAAATTAACTGCATAAACGCGAACATTGCTCTAAAGTAAATTTATATATACCTAGTGTGTATGTCCCGCTTTCGACGTCATAATAATAAATATTTAAAAAAAACGGAATAATTGCGGTAAAATAAGCGTCATGTACTTCCAGTTCAACGGAGGCTCTTAATTGTATCGTTTTACATGAAGTTATTGTGAAATCCATGTGTGATTGTTAATGATGATATGTAATGGGTTTATAATAAGCGAGTCGTTTTTGTTTCGTCTTCTAGTAATAATACATTAGAAATAGCACATACACGCCATTCGGATAGATGAGTAAATGAACGCCAGTAGAATTAAGTGTTGTACTCTCGTAAATTCATTTGAAGTCCATTTTTTGTTAATTGTTTACATCACGAAAGTAATGTTCTACTGAACAATTTATACTATAGTATACTATTTATACACTATGGTATTTTGATAAGAAGTAAAAAATAAAAAAATCTCATCATTTCTTGTTAACAATCATTCGAATCTTTAAAGAACCGACTCTATTTGAATAACTATGAAAGTTTGATTTAAATCTGCTCATGGGGAGAAGTTGTTAGAAGGAAGAGTAAACGCACGATCGCACTCATGCCCGCCCGCACGCATGCACTGACGGACGACATACATCACGATATTATACATGTTCCAAATGAGCACTTTAAGTTATTGTCAAATAAAAAATGAAATGTATTTAATTATATAAACACAATATGCACCGTTAATAAATGGCGAAAAAAAATGTGATAGCCTACTACACGTAGCTCGTACACAAAACATGCTCCTGCAGCATTTAAAACATTACAAACCTTTAAATCGTTAGACAATGTGTTAATCAATAATGCAAAATACAACCACAGATTTAAATGCATTACTTGTGGAATAAAATACAATTAAATATTCCTTTTATAAAGAGGCACTTTGTATTTAGAATGATTTCTTAAATGATAAACTTTTTCAAAAAGTTCACTATATCGTTCCTAAACTTAACATCCATAATGCCATACACTTAAGGATTGACTATTGTATTAACAAAATACAGTCTCATATAGAAAAAGAAGAGCACTTTGTCATCATCAGGCATCGCATTCAGAGCGTCAATCGTCTTGTAGCCTACCAGTACGACGTAAAGTAACATGGTCACTACAAATGTGACCGTCAGGACAAGCATAATGACTGTCTTTTGCTTAATTACTTTAAACCTTTCTTCTCTTCCTGTTGTTGATTTGAGTCCACTTTGATTTGACTCGCTGGTTTTTGATGTCCTTTGGACAGCAACAGCGTTAGATTTACTATTGTCCGCAACTCAGGCTTTGCCTTGTTTTTTGAAAGATACTTTTATATTTTCAATCGAGCACAAAAGAGTTTGATTTGCAATGCTTCTCCAAACAGACACGTTGTGTGATGATTCTGGCATCTGATCAGCAAAGACTGGTGACGAAGTAGACTGTGTACCGTCAGATCCTGATGAACTCTTGGAGTGTCAACAGAAACAACTTTGCTTACTGTGGCTGGAGCTGACCGTCCAACAAGAGCGTTTGTTAGCTTTGCAAATTTAGTTCTTTGTTGAAACAACGTAATAGATGTTATTGAATTTAGGCAGAGTAGCACAAACAGTGTCATAAAGACGGGGACAATAAACACATACCCTACGCTGTATAAAGCTTTATGTTTATATACTATGTCTGTTTTTTCACATACAGACACGTTAACAGAAACAATTGAATTTACCGTTTGTTCGTATGTATGCTTTCCCCAGACCATTGCTACCGGGATTCCTACAGCCGCGGAAATTATACGAAATATTATGCATAGCTTCATCGCTATCGAAGTTCTTATCTGCTAGCATAGCGGTCGGCAAATTTTCCGGTAGCAGTCAATGGCGAGCAGAAAGAGAACCCAAGCTGATCCCCAAGATGTAAACACATTAAAGAACGTTTTGGCTTTGCAAATCCAGATATAATGATTGTCATACCAATTCAACAAAGAGTATATTTCACCCGGCAAAGTTGTGACGCAGCTCGTCAAGTCTATAGCAGCCATCATGAGTACGAAGTAGCGGAAATTTCCTCCCTCCCGACGGCGGCCGTGTATCAACAAAATCAGTATATTTCCGACGATTCCAAAAAAGTTAACAATACCTATTAATAGAATTACAGGTAATATAGCACGCTGCATTTGCAAATTTAAGAGCAAGAAGATGAGGTGAACATCATGTCCACTGTTGCTAACGGCCAACGAATTATTTGTGTTATTCACCGACATCGCAAACAAAAGGCAATGAAACTGCGGCTGTGGCGTGGCTGACTGAAGACCTTCAAAGTCGCAAAGATGAATGTATATAAACTGTTACTCGCGTCTTTTCTCCGCATTAATCCTTAAATAGCATGATGTATAATGGGAAAAATGCCAATAGACACTTAAGTTAAGCGTTTAGGAGCTTTTCAACACTGAATAACTTTCTTGGATACCGTATATTATTTTATTAAATCCATTGGGCAAAATAGTATCATAATTATAGTATTAACTTATGAACTTTTTGACATATTTACATGTTTTGTATGTTCATTTTCATTTACAAAATAAAATATGTTGATACTACGATAACGTGATTAAAATACTGCATGTGTGCGCTGTTATCTTTAAATATAAAATCAGAGTAATCTTTGTTTTTAAATTGGAATTATCTATAGATGCAAAATGCTATACTAAACAGTGATTACAAAAGTTATTATCATTGGCGAGGAGCACTTATAATGTATTATTTCTTCATAAGTCAGAAATGGCTTTGCGTGGGTATGACCTAAGGCATAATGTTATATTTTTCATTTTCCTTTCTAATATCATACCATTATATGATGCAGTAGTATGAGCTCAAAAATATATGTTACTGAATGTTGTTAATGTATCACAACGCAAGACAATAAGCATTATTGTAAATTTGCTTAGCAACGGATACTTTAATAATTTAAATTATCAATTAAATGTTTGCTCATCATTTCTGTATTTATGTATTTAATAGTTAACTGTTGTGCCAGTGTATACGCAGACGCAATATTAAAATCGTTACAAAAGGAATGTACATCAGTGAACCATCAATTGCGGGATATAAGAGTAATAATATTATTATATATGTAGGCATGTGTGCAAGTAGGACTTATGTCATGAATCGAAAATAATTATATCAATTCCTAATTTTTTTATTTCACTATTGTTTCAACATAAAACGCATAAAGTCTGAATGATGTACACAATATGGCAAATATCACAAAACATACCACATGGAAATCAAATCAACTGTTTTTTGTAGCACATTGTATGTCAAGATTGCAAACAAATACATATAAAATATACATGATGACACAAACATGTAATGCTTTAAGAGATGGAAAAAAACATATGGAACACATTTTACTTAATCTATATACTAGAGGTCAATGACATAAAAAATAATATAGGTTAGTAAAGTGTCTCCACCTTTACAATACAGAAGTAAGAAAGAATTTAACGTTATAAACAGACTTAGAAGCTAATGCATATTGTTTTGCCATGTAAATGTTTTTTAATTAAATTATTCTGCAAAAGCATCTGCATTTTAATAGTCCTGTTTATAATATACTCTCCCCGTCCGCCAAAAAGACTTCTCCCCTTCCAAAACTCGTTGTATTAATAAATATGTTCAACTTCGTTGACAACGCGTTTAAAAACCTTATTGTGTTTTAATCTGTTTTTCATGCAACATAAATAATTATAGATTTTGAGTTCTCTAGTAACTCTCCAGGCTTAATAAAACAATTCTGTTCGTTTAAGCCTGTAAATATTAAACGAAAATACTCTCATTAAATGTTGGATAAAGACATCAACAAAACAAACACTGTTATTTTTTTTTTCAACAACATATTATGTGTAGTTTATATGTGCGTGTTCTTTTTACAATTTTTACAAATTATATGTAACATAGACAATTGCATACATAATGGTATAATTTAAAAACTGAAACCGGTTAAAATGATTCTACATGTATGGAAATAGCAGATTGTCTTATGCTGATAATAAAACGCTTCTTTTTTTTTCCATTTTCATTTATATATATGTTTAAGTCATGGAAATAATATCTTATTATTGTGCGTTAACATAATTCAATAACTTTAAAAACTTTTGTACACAAAAGATGATTTACATTCTTGGACATAAATACAGTAAATTCGTCTTGTTTGTAATGTAATCAATACCCGAGCTTAGAACAATATCAACGTTAGAAGTTGTTGATGAAGGTAAATGTTTGATTTCATTGTTTATTATTAAATTAGATTAAACTTGCATAAAACTCTTAAGTAGCAGGCCCGTAGCCAGGGTTTTGTAAAGGGGTTTATAATAGTTTGAAACAAGTTAAGTCAAAAGAGAATAAAAGGAAAGAAAAATGTCCGCTTACTAGTACCCATCTGAGTACAACTCAAGTCTTTAAAAAATTAATTAGCACTTCTTTCTTTGAATATAAAATTCAATGAAGGTTTCAGATAAGGGTTTCAAATTATCACACACAATATTTTTGCATTATTTGCACTGCCTTTGTTAATTTTTGCGCTAAATAATGTCTACAGTATGACTTTGCAGATGATTTGTTTCTTGTAATGATCTTTAAGAAAATATCTTATTATTTCAAACCTATAAACATCACATGTAATATTTAAACAAACAATAAATAAACATGTTAAATACTTACCAAACTCAGCTGTATATAGTGGTGAAATTATCTATGAAAACAAATTAGATTTACATTGGTGTCTGCATACTTTGATTGTATGGCAAATGCATATCAAGGGGGAGTACCTCAAATTTTTTTAAAGCACCCACAATCAAGTAATTTTTATTTACAATTATAGTTGTCGTAGCTTTCAGAAAGTTTAAAGTTGACTCAGTTGAAAAACAGTCAAATGTTTTCTAATTAAATGCAAAAAAACTATTAAAAATGATACATTTTTCATTAAACTAGAAAACACTATACAGTACTGATATGAAAATCATCATTTAACTTTTAATCTATGAATTGATTAACATCAATTCTTAGTTAACTATTTAAGCTAACCTACCTTCCACCTTCGTCAAGACCGGCGTCTTAAATCTTCTCACATTTTGCTGTCAAAACTTTTGTTGATTTCAACCGTTCTATATTTAAAAATTGTAAATAAAAATCACGCGCTATCTTGGAAAAGACTTCATCGAGAATGAATTGTATGGTAGCCTATTGAATTCAACATTTTTGTAACGCTTAAAAACGAAAGCTCACTGGATTCCGGGAAAAGATAAATAACCGTTTATGCGTCGAATAAAGTTGGGTGTAACTTATAGCACTTTTTTTATTCGTCAAAACATGTTGGGTGCGAACGCACCCTAACGCACCCGCTGGCTACGGTTATGAGTCGATGATAAAATTAGTAATTGCTAAACATATTAAAACGTAAACGCAGTTTTTTTATTGTTTTAAGAATATCGTTCGATTATGTATGGGCATGAGTGCTGTAATTTATCCTGCGCTAGGCGTTCGGTAACCTGATCCATTTGTATTCGGCTTGCAAACTAAAATGGAGCTTCTCTCTTATTACATTCGTTCATCGAAGTTGAATGGTCTGAATTCAAATACCTACATTAGAGTTGTGTTTATTATCATAAAAGCGTACTAAGTACATCTTAAATGTAATGTATCATACCACCGTATTGATATCTGCCTGATATAACGTTGACTGATATATTTTTATATCATGGTCAACAGGAAAGTCTTATATCAGTCAATGTTTGGAGTTACGTGGGCTTTGCAATATAGTCAACAATTTCTATCAACATGAATCAGGTTCAACAAAACAAATAATTTGATAAAAAGAACGTACATATTTTATTCTAGTTTAAAGTCATAAATCACACAAATGTTTATTTAAAAAAAATCACCTATGCTCGCACTACATAAGTTAAATTACGTCATCAATGGGACAATAGATATTAAATATCGATATAGTCATTGCACTCGCAAGTATTGCACAGAAAGTCAAGACAAATGATAACTGTCTGCTAATCATCAACTATTAAAACAAACGATTTAACACGCTTATGTAAATATTGACACCATCATCAAAATGTCAATTTCAATACATATCTCCAAAATGGCGTCTCCAAACCATTCGGTGAAGTGTGTTCTTCGATTTAATTCATTCCTGATCTCCAATGCAAGACGTTTATAGTTAAAGCGGGTGCACTATTCCCATTCGTAGTGCAAACAACTTTTTTTCTCTATACGGTGTTAAAAATAAGCGATTGTTCGTGTCTTTTTGAACGTCGTTGCTACATGTATGTCAACGTGTAAAAGCCGGATCAGCAAAATCAGCGGGGATCCGTATATTTTAAATATAAAAAATGGAATGTTTTGCAGATTTTTAGGAAAATGTGATATGATAAACAGAAAAAACAGTTTACTGTCCCATCGTTTAATAATAAATCAGGCTCGGCACGAATAAAATAACGGCTCGGCAAGCCTCGATGTTATAATATTCTAAGCCTCGCCTGATATATTACAAAACGATGGGAAAGTAATCTGCCATACTCTATATATCCTCCAATGTGAGTTCAAAATGGATTGATGGATTTTGTTAAAAGAGTTCATATAAAATACATTAATATACGTGGAACATTCATTACATACTTACAAGTAATTCTCAAAAGCCACTTATTAGTCAATTTATGTTGATCCTGGTCACTCCGTGCAGATGATCTGTAGTTAATTTATATTATACTTATATTGAAGTGAATAGAAGAGCATGATGGACCTAACCATATATCGTTAAAATCAAACGAAGAGTATAATGGGGACCAAAACTTAGTAATCGCAAATCCTATTAGATGTGGAAGGCCAATGTATGAAAGCAGAGCATATTAAGTTTCAAAGCAGACTCTGGATACCAATATCCTTTGTTCATATAATGCCATTAGTCATATATTGAAACTATGTTATCTTATTTAAATGCATTGCAGATTGACTTTATGACTAAAATCCTATGAGTGAACATTAAGATCGCTCAACTCGTATTATTTAGAAAGTTATTAAACAAAGCTCTTTATGACGTCCGAGCACTACTCGCTAACCAGTATATATCCACGTTAACAGTGATTTCGTTCGTGATCGCTCGAATGGATTATAACATAGATACAGTAAGCCATAATTATGGACCATGAAATGGGTAAACCATCATTTTTTGAATAGAAAAAATAATTGTTTATCTAAATGCCAACTTACCTTCAAGATATCGGGTATATCCGACTATTGGAAAACGCTTCGTCTGCACTTTGTTTACATTGGATACCGACGCTATTCGTACCCAGTTATTTTCGAATGGCGCGTACACAAAATCGTTTCTCATGGCTTCTTTTTTTAACACCAACATTGATAAGATCATTATTTTGCCATTTCAGACTTAAAACCTCTAATAAATTTCGGTAATAAGTGGTATTTTAAGCAGTATTTTTTAATATAGGGTTAAAAAGATAGGTTCAATCAAGCATGGTGGGTTCTCGGAGATCAGCACTGGGTTACACATTCTTTTTTAAAGTTAGATATGAGCGCGCAATAACACCGTCACAAAAATATAGTATATTGTCTTTTGTTGTTTTTGTTATTGTTCAAGACAAAGTTTGTCATGGTGTTCTCGTGCGCTGACAGTTTATTTGTTGATGAAACAAAGAAATTTAGTGTAAATTCGCCATGTTCTTGTGTGTGATGTACTTTTATCATGATTTTTTTCACAATTGAAAACAAGGCACACTTATAAAATTTGACTTTTTGTGCAAATTAAATGTTATAGAAGATGATACAAAATAAAAAAAATGACATTTTTGAAAATTTGATTTCATTGATTTTTGGGGCGTTTTTTGGTGGTTAGTGAACCATGTCCTTTGTTGAATGATTGGGGCAACTATTTTATTCAAATGTTTAATGATGTTACACTATTAGTTAAGCCACTTCTGACTCTTGACCGATATTGTACAGTGTGATTCAGTGTCATTAAAATAACATTAGGCAAGAGCGCAACTCGATCAGAATATAACTTTGCTACCATGTATCTAACCATGCAGTGTGAGATTGATGTTGCTCAGCTGTTCATATGTATATTGACTGTAAAATTCATAAATCAATTTTTGACAGATCATTGGTAATTTTGGGTTTGCAAAGTTTACTACTTATAATCGGTTGGGCAGATATTGCAGATACCATACAGTGCATTATAAGATAGGCGAAAACTTCAAACCTTTATGCGAAAAATGTATATCAGTAAATTGCGTCTATAACTAACTTGTATAGCAACGTCCGAAATATTGCAATATCCGAATTATAATTCAACCTTTAAAATTCAAGAAATAATGACAAATGAACTGTTTTACTGAAAAAGAAGCCATGAAACATTTGTTTTGATAACAATTGAACAAATATGACTAAATACTTACCTATTTAACGAATTAATTATCCCAACATCACAAATTTCATTTCCCTTGGACGTTTAATGCAGAGAATGATAAAACGAATATATTTAACGTTATCAGACATAAATACATGCAATAGTATCAATATTTCACCATCACGGAGATCGCAAAATCCTTTCCTTCTCGAAACAGTATCAACTCTTTTGGTTGACCAACGTCTAAAGCGCGTGCGGCCGCCGTGTTTACGAAGGTTTACGAACGCTAAGAGTGGTCTTACCCAGTCGTAGCTTTAAGCACAAATCTTACGACATCTTAGCTGCGATTTCTTTGATAAAACGGTTCGCAGTACTTACGATAAGCGTAGGACAACATTCTACGAATCTTACGTAAGATCACGCTAAGATATGTTGATAAAACGGCTGTAATTTATCCGTCGGTGACTCGTTTTTCCGTCCGTTCGTACACATTATCTCCTCTTAAACCGCTGACGAGACATCGATATGGAAACTAAGTGACCTATATTTGCAGATGATCGTAAAACAAAATTCACGCAGCGAACATATACGGCTCTGTGAAGTGCTTTGTTTCAATTTTATTATATATTTTATTTTAAAAGAAGTGTAATCGAGCTCTTTTTACTGTTTACATGATTTTGCACAGCTGGGTTACCCCGTTTGGTGGTAGTCATTCTGGAAAAGTGAAATAATAATAGCGCTCAGCTTGTTGTCATTATTACGATAGTTGCGGGTTCTGGAGGGCATGAGTGAGAACTTTAGTTGGATATGGTTATTGGCTTATAGGAGGAATTTAATTCGATTGTTAAAACCGGCTATGCTTTGAAACATCAAATTTCGATCTGACAATCTTTAATTAAGACATATACGTTTCACTACTTTTTTCTGTTCTGGATGAGTGCATCTCAACCATTTGTTCATAGAGTTTTAAATATATATCATTTACGTCCGTAAATAACAAGGTATAACCTAGCGGATATCCATGTTGTCCCGTGTATTTACGAGCGGATGCCGATAATGTTTCAAACATCTCGGCACAGTCAACTCTGTGCACGTGGCGTCATTAGTTGAGACGTTATTTCCTGTTGTCCAAGCGTATTTGACGCCAATACCTATCCCGGGAGTAGCGCGAAATACCAGGGCCAAATCTGGAAACCAAACCAAAGATTTGCCTTTAAATAATTTAGATAAGATATAGACACGGTCATAACACACTTAGTGAAACGAATTAACAAACAAATCAATTATTTATCTTCCACCAAATGTTCACAATTACAAATAATTGTATTATTCTTACTTTTTTTTCTACAAACAAATACATCATTTTGACGGGTTATTTAAAAAAAAACATTTTTGACGAAGATAAACATGTGTGTAGAGTTAGTAACTTGTGACCACGTTTAAAAAACAACGCCCACATGCGGATACAGATTTATGGTAACTATATAAGTTTGGGACGCTTCAGGGAGGCGGAAAACTACAACGGGCGAGGCATGGTCAGGGGTGATAACCCCAAAAAAGGGTTAGGGTAAGGGTTAGGGGTCGGGTTAGGGTTAGGGTTGGGTTTAGGCTAACCCAAACCCTAACCCGACCCCTAACACTAACCCAAACCCTAACCCTAACCCTCTAACCCCCCCCTTGCGCAATACCATACCATGCCTCGCCCGTTGTAGTTTTCCGCCTCCCGTGCTAATCACGTACCCTTTAGAATATATGCAATCGATGTGGCATCCGGTTTCTGGCATCTCTTCGTCGCTGCGAATGGTACATAGGACAGCTGGTATTCATTCGATGACATCTGGTTGTTCACGCTTGCGCAAAACGCATCACCCACACACGTTGTGCATTATTGTACGTTTGACGACGACGTTAATGTTTTATACTTCGACGTGAGCGCAATAGATTGGAGTCCCCGGAACTTTTCCTTATTCAATGCCCAACACTCCATTAGCATTAGTATGCAACCTAGCAATACTCGTTCCGTGCCATACATATTAAAATTCAATAATCCGTTTAAGAAAGCAAATTACCACCGATGGACGGAAATCGGAAAAATCATATTTTATTTCAAAACAGCAATCATGTCACCGTTAAGGCCACTCATGCACCATTACCATTTAAATGACTTCTGACAAAGGTCGATGTTAGCAACTCATTAAACTTATTCCTATAAGGCCAACAATAAAGTGCATTTACAAAAAAGAAGGTTTTCTTATTTCGTCAGTTACTTTTGTTAATCATGTTTAAAGTATTACAATTACAATATATGACTTCTCGCAAAGCATTCAAGCGATGTTAAAGTTGTATTGAGAATCGCACTCGAGATTTTCTCAATATCAATTTACATTATCAAAAATGGCAATGAATCCATAACGTCAGTCATTAATACAGAACCAACCCGCAACGTATTACAAAAACACACATGTTATTGTTGCAAAGACAACTCGTTCATGTACAAATTAAAAATTGTTCTGCTTGTTACTTCCCCTTTCCAAGTGTCGATGTTACAATTTAAGTTTTGCGTAACGATATTATCATTTACCCGTACACGTCCGCGTGCATTTGAATACATGGATTTTAATATTCATAAAAGCTCTGTCACCATGTTTAACATAGTTGTATATAGATTTTTAAGAATCACACTAACAAATGCTTTTGGAAGTCCACGTATTGAACATAAAGCATAACACAACAACTACACCGGCTTGTGATTCTGCTATTTTATTTTTTAAATCAGTCCATTTGCATAATATGTTGTTTATAGTATTCGATCAAATGGCATACCTAACATAAATTAATGGCATACTCTTATAATTAGAAGGGTCGTCTGTAGCGCCTGAGTTATATACCGGCACAATAATACTACCCCGCCAAGTATTTTGAAAATGTCCAGTATTAAGAATCTGATTAAATAAATTTCTTAGTATAGGTTCTATCACATGCATCGAACTTTTACAAAAGTCCGCTACAAGGCCATTGGTCTCTTGCGATTTTCCATCTTTGAGTTATGAAATACTTTGCTTCTTTGTCTTGATTACTGAGTTTAAAATTTGATCTAGATCATCTGCAGTTTCGTTCAACTCTAAGTTTAATACTTAGTTGAAAAAGAAGGCCTTTGAAATAATCTTTCCACACAACTGGATATGTATTACAAGTATCTTTGTAGTTCGTCTTATGATTTCGTTCAATTAATATCCAGAACAATTTCGTTTAAGTACGCGCTAAAACCAATTGTTGTATTTTCGTCGTTTGATACACGTGTTATTTAACCGCCTACGGACTGTTACATGTACATAGTGTTGATAATCCAATACATCATTACTTAACCGGAATCTTCGTAATGCCGCGCATTTTGTTTGTTTAGCCGCGTTACATTATCCATCTCATCACTGCTGATTTACTGAAGCGCCATTTAATAAATAGAGTGTGTTTTATAATAAACCTTCATATCGGATGCAGCGTATTTGTTCACATATAATATTTTATCTATCGTTTTGTCAATATCCATGCACGCGGTTACTTCAAATATTTCGAATGTTGTAAGTAAAAATTGTTTTCAAATACTCTGAGGAAATGTTGCTTCTGCCCGTCTTTCCATTATACTTTTCTATTTTTTGGTAATCTTTCGCTACCGTTATTTAAGCAATTTTGATTGCCGTAGTTACCTGAATGTTTTTCTTTATGCCCAAAAATATTTTAAAACGAATAGGCAAATGGTCAGACTCATCCCGCATCTCTACACAAAAATAAATAATATTAGAAAATATCTCAGTGGATACAACATGGTTATCAACAGCACTAGCGCCATTATTTGTAAGACACGTACAATTTCATGAAAAATAATCGGTAGCTACACCCATTACAAATATTCAAAACATGAGTAGAACAAAGTACAACAAAGTTCAACGAGAAATTCCCCAAAAGTGTTGTATCGTTCTCAGTCTTCATTATTTCGTGGGCGATCGAAAGGATCCGTGTTATAATCAACCTCTGTGTCAAAACTGTTAGCTGTTATCTACAGTTTCATCAGGTTTATTATCTAATTAATGTTTTGTGCATGCATTTAAATCTCCTGCTAGGTTTATATACAAGCATCAGGATGAAGTACTCTAAAAGAAGAAATATTAGAATCAATTATAGTGATACCATTATTTTCTTCAATCCATTTACATTCTACGTTATGTTATGCAATATCATGTTTTTTAACGTTTGAAAAAAATGGGCCGCGCTCTGTGAAAAAGGGGTTTAATGCATATGCATAAGGTGTCGTCCTAGATTAACCTGGCTAATAAAGGACGATACTTTCCGCCTTAACTTGAATTTTGATATAAAGAGACTGTCTTAAAACGCAATAACCATAAGCATTAGCACAGGCTAATCTGGGACGACATTTAACGCACATGCATTAACAATTTTCATCGTAATTCACCTTCGTCACACTAATATTATGGGACATTTGATAGTGATATGTTTTAAGTGTAAATGACAACAGGATAACGTCCATTAACTTCAAATATACATTAATCACAAACCAAATGACAACCCAACGCTCGATATTGGGATTACAATTGAATGCAATTTACCAAATAAACAAGTACACTTAACCTGAATAAGGACAGTGGAAAATACGTTCGAATCGACGCGATAAAGTAATTTTTCTAGTAGATGAATTATACGACACTTAATGTTAACATTCAACGAAAACTACCGACAACTCAGGTTCCCCGTCTTATATGAATTCAGTATTACAAATGCATTCGTCTATATGCATTCGGCATTCGGCTTACTTCATGTGAGCTGCTGCCTTGTGCTTATTCATGTCTAGCATTACTACGTATAGATAGCCACATGAACATTTTAATAGAAGTGATACATTTGACAATCACTCGCAAGAATACATGATGAACATACATCGAGTAAACATTAAAACAAAGACGCAAGGAAGACGCAGTTATTTTGTAACAAATTAAACAAAGCAAAATGGAATTGTCATTCAGCAACATGCTTGTAATTGCGGCTATACTCGATTGTAATATATCAACATGGAGTTGTCATAAAGAAAACTACAATTGCCATTAAGCAATATGTCAGTGTCATTTGGCAACATGAATTGACTGATGGAGATCCCCTTCCAAAGATAGTGGTTTCCGGTGTTGTACGCATATCTTCCATCTCTGTTATAATAATAATAATAATAATACTAATAATAATAACAATAATAATAATAATAATAACAATTAAGTGATATTTAACTATCAAGTAAGCGATGTATCTCCAAAAATGTGTCAAACAAGCTAGGTGTAAGACAGATTGCAAATAAGTTTCATCCTCAGAACGTACGTAAGCCTTACTGATTAACGCCTCTGAAGATTGAAATATTAAAGCATTCGCGATATGTAAGGGGATATGTTGTACTACGTATACGCAACACACATCAAACATTTGTAATATCTATCGTTGAAGCAAACGATGATACTCCAGAAACTCTGTCAGAAGAGACATTATTTTTAAATTTACTCCTTGAATATTTTACGATCAACAGCTATTTGCATACAATGATTAAAACTGGGATCATCGCATTGGAATTGTCCATTGGAACTGTCCATGCTCAGTGTTTAAGGTTTAGTCCAGTTCGATGGCTAGTCGAACATCATACTTACGCCCGAAATAATCACAAACCAAAGACGGACATCCTTCATCAATCTCTATCAAATATACAAATATGCAGACAGAAAATGGTAAAAAAAAAGATTCAGAAACGAGACGAATGCATCGAATAGTGCACGCTTTCTTGAATTGTATTAGTGTAAAAAGGGTATTAAATCTATACGGTTAAGACATAAAGTTATAAGTTTAAAATGACTCAAGTATGTTCATTTTGTATGTAATGATAACAGATTCGAGATAAATCGTCGGAGGTATTGCAAAACAAAGCTAAGAGTGGCAGCTTTAATGGTCGTAATTGTAATTGTAATAGGAGTTTTGTTGCCATTGTTAATGTATAATTAGCAGTAAACTAAGTCAATTACAAAACCGTATATATGGATCTCAGATAACGCAAACCATGGGAAAGAAAATAATAAAAATAAATGCAAAATAGCAAAATATAAATAAATAAAGTCGTTTTATACTCAAATTATGCATTTTTGAAAGTTTAAACAAACTTGTATTAAAGAAACGTAAAGTCCAAATCGAATGTTTGACTGAATATGACTGGTCTTCCATGACCCGTGATTTTCGCTCACACATAAAAAAACTTGAAAACTATACATTTTTCATACCCATATGTAATAAAATATTTACATAATAAATAACCCGTAGCTGGAAAAAAGTTATTATATCTATTGGCACAAATAGAAATAAAATAAGTCGACTACTGTTATTTTCTTTAGCGTGATTGATTCTTAAATGGTCAGGCAAACTTAACATATATTTATGATAACAAACTTATTGCGAGTGTAAATGAGGATTGCTTTATATTATAAACGTCTATTGAGATGTAGTTATGCTTAATTTAAATTGTATTCGCATCATGTATATGAAACAATGTTAAATCCTGCTTGGACATGTCCAAATATTATATTAAAAACAAACAGGTGTTAAAGACTTTAGACTGAATAGCATTTGCTTAAGAAGGTAAGTATTTATAAATCACACAACGCGACCACAAAGATTGGATGACACATACGCTATTTAAATGTGATCGTATTTAGAAATGTGTGTACTATTTTACAAACTAAAATCTTTTCATCTTGGGGGGTTTCTCGTAAGCTAGAAGTCACGGGTTGAGAAGGAAGTTATAACGAGATTCACCAATTTGCAAAATACTAATATGAAATATAAACGCATAACATTCATTTATGTACGTGCACGCGCTTCTCATCACAGCAACCCTGGGTCAATATCCGCTCCCGTTGTATTAGTATGTGTAATAGATCAGTAGTCACCGTATCGATCAGGTCTGAATTCATCCACACAGCACAATATTACACGAAAATGGACACTCTTTAAAGTCACACACCTTAAAACGAAATACATGTTAATCAAAACAAATAGATACAATTTGAAAGTGTGCAAAATTGTCAATAAATCTATAGCTTTGTTACCAAGTATTTTTTTTTTAATTTTAAAACCGAAAGTAGGATTTCTATACGTATACGTCCATTTCGACAAATGCGATTATTTTTAATTTTAAAAGCGCAAAAAAAAACGGATTTCTACCTTGTTACCACCAGATATATTTTAATTGGCATATATAACATTAAATCTATAGCCTAGGTAGCAAGTAATTTATTATGTTTTTAAATTGTAAAACCGAAAGTAGGATTTCTATACGGTATACGTCCATTTTGACAAACGCGATTATTTTTAAGATTTAAAGCGCAAAAAAAGACGGATTTCTACCTTGTAACCACCAGATATATTCTAATCGTTATATATAAAATTAAATCTATAGCTTAGTAAGCAAGTAATTTATTATCTTTCAAACGGTACTGCTTTTAAAACCGAAAGAAGGATTTCTAGACGTATACGTCCATTTCGACAAACGCGATTATTTTTAAGTTTTAAAGCACAAAAAGACGGATTTTGTAACCACCAGATATATTCTAATTGGCATAGATAAAATATGTTTTTTTACACTTAAATTTACTTTCAAGTCAAGGTGTGTGGCTGTAATATAAAAATAAACAGCTGGTAATTGCGGCTATTACAAAATTGGACTTAACTTACGGGAGGATAGTAATTTATTTAGGTACGTGTTCTGGGACAAACTCCAAGTCCACACATAATGCAGACTCAGGCGCGGAAGGACTTTATACACTTTGACACTTACATGTTGTGCAATAATTGTGCTTCCTAACCAGTGAGTTGATGAATTGAAATTACTATTATCGATTGTGGTTTTAGTTGGCTTAAAAACACATGTTTCTTTCAGTAATTGAATTAAGCTTTCTAATCAGAAAGTATGGCTGTATCCCATAACACTGGATACATCATTGTGGTATGTTTGATAATAACACTAAAATTTATTTAAAGTTACTATTGCAGTCAATATTCCTGCCGCATATCGAATTCTAGGTCAAAATCCGTCTAAGACCGCTCGCGGAAAGATTACCGGACGGTATCCCAATTCTGAAACCAACGTTTGTTGTTTGCTGTGATATGAACGGAGTTTTGTCAGATGTTGATGATAAGCTTCAGCTTTTTTTAGTTTAAAAAAACTTTCTCGTGAATGCACGTATCAGCTTGAGTACATTAAAGTTAGTTTTTTCATTAAACTATGTCTAGAAACTGTTTATAATTCTAAAAACCATTGCGTGATTACAATTTAAAAGGTAATTTACAGCTACGCTTCATATAGTTGGATGCTACTTGGCAATGTTTGGCTATAAAGGAATGTTTCGTATTGAATATTGTACTTGCATTTCTGGTTTTGATCATTTGAATAATGATCGCCTATAGTGTGTCCATTCTGTTTCCACTATTTGTCAAACCGTCATAGCTGGCTTATACCATATTCAGGGTGTTGTTGTTTATTTAATAATTATTATAGATTTTTACAAGATATTTATTTCAACCAATGCACAATTTTCTTTATAAAATAGTATACAACAGCATTTTGTTAATAACTCCATATTTGAACTGGATTAGAATGAAATACAATGTCTTGACTTGTTGGAGGTAAGAAAGAGAGAGAGAGTGGAACAGGTTTGGAAAGTAAAGAAAATAGGGTTTGAAAGACTTGTTTGGTGCAGAGGAAGAAAAGAATGGTTGAGAGACGTTCTAAAGCATATTTTCGAATTGCTTACTTATTATTAAACATTTGTTTACTGAATCAAATATTTAAGTATTGGTTTAGAATTCACGAATGTAGTTTCCTTAGAGAAAAGTTTCTATGCAGGGACGCAATATAAGCGTATCGTGTTTAGATGTTCGTCGCAAGTATGTACATACTGAGTGCATTCGAAAATGTTAGGTGACGTCGTTTCACGAAGTCCACATTAACATAACGGGGATGTAATATTATTGCTTCTGATAAGATGTGCATTTAAGGGGCTGCGCTTTGTTCATAGTCGCTTGTGTAGGATTTGAATGCGTCTTTTGCCGTATTAAAATAAAGGATTAGAAATTGGTCGATCGTTGTAAATTAGCCTTTATTAGGAATGGATCGATTCAGAGTTTTTGACGACATCTGAACAATTGTTTCATAAAGATACAGTCTAAACTACAATGAAGTTACGATCGCGCTTGAATTGGTCGGAGATTCGAAGAATTTCTTAATGAGTAATTGCCAAATACATCGTCTAAGTACTCAAGGATAAGTTTATAAACGAATAATATGTTTTCTTTTAAGTTTTTCTATCAAAGACTATTTACAATCGAGGAATTATATGAACTCGTGCCCATGCATTTCTGTTATGAAAGATATACGCGCATGCGACGTACGGTTATTGGAAATCAGAACACCTCAATGCTTATGGGCATCATACATGGGTATGATTACGTTCTGCATAGTAAGTTGTGGATGAGATGGTTAATTGATTTAGATTTATATAAGCATTGTTTGGGGTTTTTAGGGGTTAAAGCATACCAACCATCAGCCCATGTGGATGTTTTATTTCAATACGGCTTCAGTTTCATTGGGCGAATTCACGACCTTGAAAAGACTTGTATCGTCAGCGAACAAAGGTTTTTTGTGTCAGCGATAAAGTCATTTATATGCACTAAAAAATATGAGTGGTCCTTAAATAAGGTCCTGATTGACAACGGCGAGAATTTCAGTATGGTCTTATCATGCTCCGAATAAAATCTGCAAAACGTATTATGAATATATGTAAGCTATTTGGCAGAAATGTCAACAGGCACAAATCCAGATTAAATTGGGTCAAAGAAAGAATGTACACAAATAAAATGAAAAAAAGTGTTCATTTTATATCCTGCCAATGAACTTCCGGCTATAATTTAGCCGTGCTATGGGTTGATAACTAGACGCTAAGAACGGATCGCAATTTAAAAGATTAGACACATATTTGCAATTTTCCAACAAGAAGACATCTTGCAAGTATTTAAACAAGCGTTAAATACAAATATTAGCCTAATTCATGCATTTTCTCTTTTAAGAGTCGATTGTCTATTTCATTAGGACCGGTCACTTTTCCTTCCTTAATATATTTAATCGAGTCCATGTGCTCTTCTTGTGTTATACGAATTTACTAAAGACTGTTACCGTTTGTATGGTACATAAGTAGAAGATTGTTGTTGATTTCATCAACTGAACACTGACTGGCAAAGTACGGGTTTAGCATGTTAGCTTTACTTGTGTCAGCCATACGAGTTGGAACTGTATAATTTGAGATAGCATGAATTCATGTTCGAAGTGTCGTT
This sequence comes from Dreissena polymorpha, assembly GCF_020536995.1. Taxonomy (NCBI): domain Eukaryota; kingdom Metazoa; phylum Mollusca; class Bivalvia; order Myida; family Dreissenidae; genus Dreissena; species Dreissena polymorpha. The sequence continues at coordinate 83,858,505 of NC_068359.1, forward strand.
AACCAGTCTTGAGCGCAAATATCGGATGACTTGAGTTTATGTACAATATCGTTAAAATATTCTATTTCTGAATTACGTTAAAGTAATACATCATTCTCCCTTACATGACGGACATATTATTAGTGCATATCACTTTTGACTTGTTTGTGCCTTGGTGTAGGCGTTTCCGTTGTCGATTGTTTCTTGATGTAATTGTTTATCCATGGACGCTGACGGTAACGGATACATAATTTTTCGTTCGGAATACATTTGCTTGCAATGTGCAATATTGTTTTATTAAAGTTGTTTACGTAGATATAAATATTGTCGCATTTTAGTACATCCCAATTAGTATACGACATAAATTGGCGTAGTTTTGAATAAACCACAATATCGAAACGCCATGTAAATCGAGAAAACGTTCAACATCTGGATTTTGTAATTTTTGATGAACTAAAAATGGTAAGTGGTAAAGTACAATTTGATTGAAAATGGGTTCGTTTGTTCCAGAAAGCCGTACCGTATTCCGATTGCTTACAAAGGTGAAGTCAATTACATGTATATAAGATATTAGTTCAGTATAATGCGTTGGTTCATAAATTAGTGGCGTTAGGTCCTGTAGTTGACATAATTAATTATTAGTTCGTGCAAACGATTTACTTAAGACACTAATGTTAAAGAAACTAGCATAATGATATCATTTGATCGCGTTTCTCCCGCTAGCGGTATAGAATCTTCTTTATATTATGCATGTAAGATCTATCCTTTCTAGGCGTTCTATACAACACGCAAAACAAGCATAGATTTATTTTTCGAGGGAAACACTTCAATCCACATACATTTTACATTAAATTATTCAGTATTATGTCATGAAAACAACACTTTCATTTATAAATAGGGAAACGCAACGGTATGAATTGAATGGTATGTACAGCATGCACAGGTTTAAAATGGGAATAAGAACGTTTTAACAATGGATTTCTTCATTACGTTTATGTTGTTTTAATGTCATTAAATATTCAATTTTACAGCAACATACTTTGAGAAATAGTCTAAAAGAAGTATTAAAACAAAATACCACTCTGATAAAAATAGTTTGCCTCCCGCCGGAATCAAACCCCGGACATGTCGAGTAAAAAGCATATGCTGTATCTCTAAACAAAGAGGTATTTGCTATTTTGTGATAAAAAAACAACAACAATATCCTGTTTCGAAAATTTGATCGTAGTTTTACGCACGTACCCGAACAACGTTCTGGACAATGGAAATGTACGGAGTTAGTCGATATGACTCGAAGTTCAGTAGAGGTCTACAATATTTGCAATAATTGGATCAATCCAACTATGGCAATACCTGATATGATGCGTAATGCATTGATACATCATACTACCTGTTTAATTGTGTACAACCATAGTTGATTTTGCTGTTAACGGACTGACGTTAATACAACATAAAACAAGTACAAAGAACTACTTATAAAATTAATGTCACTTGAAACATAATTGACAAACATAATTAAAATACGTAGACACTCAATTATTAGAAGTATTTTTGAAAGACACACAGGTCGGGTTGCCGTGGAACATTAAGATGACTGAAGGTAAGTCCTTGTCATAATGAACAATGTGTCATTGTCCGTCAGGTGTCAGGATCATGTTCCCCGCATGTCTTATGGCAACGATATATGGCGCATGTGTTATCAATGCTGGAACACCGGTAGGTGTTACTGGGTGATTACGTATTGTATAGTTTAAGATGGATATCTTTTTTAAGCAATACTTAATTATTCATTTAAGGAACAGTCCTGTTTGTCCTGCAAACATATAAGCGTAGCAGTAGAAATGGCTTGAGTTTCATAAATATATCTATATTTATTGCCTTTAATGGTATAACAAGGTTGTACTGGTTTCGTTTCTACCACCTATGTCATCATATGTACACAATCTTCATTGATTACTGTATAAATCGTATGCTAAAAGAGTAATATAAACGCATCATTGTTTTCACAGATTTCTGAATATTATATTGTTCTTATAATATGAACATATATATTTTAATATATCAAGTACTAATAGTTTCAATCGAATCATAAAAATTGTATACGATCCGTGTATGATAACCCGAAGTATATGATTGTTAATGTACTATGTATTCTATATATTATGTAATCCAAAGCAAATATAATAGAAAAACATCCGTTCAAAATAGTTTTAGAACAGCAGCTTAAATTTATGGCGCCAGCGGGCCGTTTGAAGTGGATAAACTCAAGTTTGTTATAATCAACATAACGTTTGGAAAATCAGTTGCGTGAATTTAGCACTGAGATCGACAATCGACATTCGACATTCGATAATCGAGCTGGGCAAAATATCGTGCCAGCTCTGACATCGACATTCGGCACTAGTCCCAAATATCCAGCTTGGGCGAATGTCGAGCCAGCTCTGAAATCGACATTCGGCACTAGTCCCGAATATCGAGATGGTACGAATATCGAGCTAGCTCTGACATCGACATTCGGCACTAGTACTGAATATCGAGATTGGGCGAATGTAGAGCAAGCCCTGACATTAGTCCTGATTATCGAGCTGGGACGAATGTCAGGCCAGCTTTGAAATCGACATTCGGAATAAAGTCCCGAATATCGAGCTGGGGTGAATATCGAGCCAGCTCTGACATCGAAATTCGGCACTAGTCTCGAATCTCGAGCTGGGACGAATAATAAGCCAGCTCTAACATCGACATTCGGCATTTATCCCGAATATTGAGCTGGGGCCGAATGTCGAGACAGCTCTGACATCGACATTCGCAACTTGTCCCGAATATCGAGCTGGGACGAATGTCGAGCCAGCTCTGACATCGACATTCGGCACTATTCCAAATTATCGAGCGGGGACGAATATCTAGCAAGCCCTGACATCAACATTCGGCACTAGTCAAGAATATCAAGCTGGAGCAAATGTCGAGCCAGCAGTGACATCGACATTCGGCACAAGTCTCGAATATCGAGATGGGGCGAATTCGAGCTAGCTCTAACATCGACATTTGACACTAGTCCCGAATATCGAGCTGGGAGGAATATCGAGGCAGCTCTGACATCGATATTCGACATCAGTCCCGAATATCGAGCTGGGGCGAATGTCGAGCCAGCACTGAAATCGACATTTGGCACTAGTATCGAATATCGAGTTGGGGTGAATGTCGAGCCAGCTCTGATATCGACATTCGACATTAGTCCCGAATATCAAGCTGGGGTTTTAGTTTTCCAATGTGTTAGAATAATGTTGACGATTGTGCACAGAAATATTAATCAAAATTTTCATATTACAAACATTCAGTTTAATTTGGTTTAATTCAGTTTTCCTTTTGGAATACCAGACCTGATCGTTTGTTATATTTGTCCCAATTCGATATTCGCCCCAGCTCAATATTCGCCACAACTCGATATTCGGGACTTGTGCCGAATGTCGATGTCAGAGCTGGCCCCATAATCGCCCATTTTCGATTTTCGGGACAAAAGCCGAATGTCGATGTCAGAGCTGGCTTGATATTCACTACAGCTCGATATTCAATATTAATGTCGAATGGCGCTGTAAAAGCTGGCTCGAAATTCGGGACTAGTGCCGAATGACGATGTCAGAGCTAGCTCAATATTCGTGTTAGCTCGATATTCGGGACTAGTGACAAATGTCAATGTCAGAGCTAGCTTGACATTTGTCCCACCTCGACATTCGGGACTAGTACCGAATGCCGATGTCAGAGCTATCTCGAAATTCGCCACAGCTCGATATTCGGGACTAGTGTCGAATGTCGATGTCAAACCTGGCTCGACATTAGCTCCAGCTCGATATTCGGGACCAGTGTCGAATGTCGATTTCAGAGCTAACGCGATATTCGCCCCAGCACGACATTCCGGACTAGTTCCGAAGGTCGATGTCAGAGCTGGCTCGACATTCGCCTAAACTCGATATTCGGGACTAGTGCGAAATGTCGATGTCAGAGCTGGCTCAATATTCGCCTCTGCTCGATATTCGGTACTTGTGCTGAATGTCGATGTCAGAGCTGGCTCGACATTCGCCCAAGCTCAATATTCGGGACTAATGTCGATGTACGAGTTGGATCGACATTCGCTCAAGCTCGATATTCGGGACAAGTGCCGAATGTCGTTATCAGAGCTAGCTCGATATGCGTCCGAGCTCGACATTCGGGACTGGTGCCGAATGTTGATGTCAGAGGTGCCTCGACATTTGCCACAGCTCAATATTCGGGCCTAGTGCCAAATGTCGATTTCCGAGCTGAGTAGTGCCAATGTCGATGTCAAAGCTGGCTCGAATTTCGCCCTAGCTCGATATTCGTGACAAGTGCCGAATTACGATGTCAAAGGTGGCCCGACATTAGCCTCAGCTCGATATTCAGGACTAGTGCCGAATGTTGATATCAGATCTGGCTCGACATTCGATACAGCTCGATATTCGGGACTAGTTCCGAATGTCGGTATCAGAGCTAGCTTGATATTCGTCTCACATTGACATTCGTGACTAGTGCCAAATGTTGATGTCAGAGCTGGCTCGACATTCGCCCCAGCTCGATATTCGGGACTAGTTCCGAATGTTGATATTAGAGCTGGCTCGACATTCGTCCCAGCTTGATATTCGGGACTATTGTCGAATGTTAATATCAGAGCTGGTTCGACATTCGCCCAGCTCGATATTCGGGACATGTGCCGAATTTCGATGTCAAAGCTGGCTCGACATTCGCCTATGCGCGATATTTGGGACACGTGCCGAATGTCGATGTCAGAACTAGCACGACATTCGCTCCAGCTCGATATTCGGGATTAGTGTCAAATGTCGATGTCACAGCTGGCTTGATATTCGCATCAGCTCGATATTCGGGACAAGTGCCAAATGTCGACGTCAGAGCTGTCTCAACATTCGCCCGAGCTCGATATTCGGGACTAGAGCCGAATGTCGATGTTACAGCTGGGTCGATATTCGCCCCAGCTCGATATTTGGGACAAGTGCCGAATGTCGATGTCAAAGCTTCCAAGATATTCATCCAAGCTCGATATTTGGAACTAGTGCCGAATATCGATGTCACAGCTGGCTCGACATTCGCCCAAGCTCAATATTCAGGACTAATGCCAAATGTCGATGTCAAAGCTGGCTCGAATTTCGCCCTAGCTCGATATTCGAGACAAGTGCCGAATGTCGATGTCAGAGCTGGCTCGACATTCGCCCTAGGTCGATATTCGGGAATAGTGCCGAATGTCGATGTCTGAGCTAGCTCGATATTCGTCCTACCTCGACATCCGGGACTTGTGCCGAATGTCGATGCTAGAGCTGGCTAGACCTTCGCCCCAGCTCGATATTCGGGACTAGTTCCGGTTGTCGATATCAGAGCTGGCTCGTCATTCTCCCCAGCTCAATATGCGGCACTAGTGCCGAATGTCGATTTAAGAGCTGGCTTGATATTGCTCTCAGCTCAATATTTGGGACAAGTGTCGAATATCGATGTCAGAGCTGGCTTGACATTCGCTCCATCTCGATATTCGGGACTCGTGCCGAATGTCGATATCAGAGTTGGCTCGACATTCGCCTTAGCTCGATATTCGCGACTAGTGCCGAATATCGATGTCAGAGCTGGCTCGAAATTCACCCCAGCTCGATATTCGGGACTAGTTCTGAATTTCGATGTCAGAGCTTGCTCGACGTTCGCCTTAGCTCGATATTCGCGGCTAGTTCCGCATATCGATGTCAGAGCTTGCTCGACATTCACCCCAGCTCGATATTAGGGACTAGTACTGAATTTCGATGTCAGAGCTTGCGCGACATTCGCCCCAGCTCGATATTCGGGAGAAGTGTCGATTGTCGATGTCACAGCTGACTCGACTTTCGCCCCAGTTTGATATTCGGGACTAGTGCCGAATGTAGATGTCAGAGCTGGCTGGACATTCGCCCCAGCTCTTTAATCGGGACAGGTTGTCTAGACATTTGCCCCAGCTCGATATTCGGGACTGGTGCCGAATATCGATGTCAGAACTGGCTCGACATTCACACCAGCTCTTTATTCGGGACAAGTGCCGAATGACGATATCAGATCTGACTCGACGTTCGCCACTGCTCGACATTCAGGACTAGTGCCGAATGTCGATATTAGAGGTAGCTCGATATTCGTCCAACCTCGTCATTCAGGACTAGTGCCGAATGTCGATGTCAGAGCTGGCTCGACATTCGCGCAACATCTATATTCGGGACTTGTGTCGAATGTTTGATGTCAGATCTAGCTCAACATTCGCCCCAGCTAGGTATTCAGGACTAGTGCCGAATATCGATGTCAGAGCTGGCACGACATTCGCCACAGCTCGATATTTGGGATGTTTGTTGAATGTCGATGTAAGAGCTGGCTCGACATTCGCCCTAGTTCGATATTCGGGACTAGAGTCGAATGTCGATGTCAGACCTTGCTCGACATTCGCCCCAGCACGTTATATGGGACAAGTGCTGAATGTCGATGTCAGAGCTGGCTCGACTTTCGCCCCAGATCGATATTCGGGAAAAGTGTCTAATGTCGATGTCAGAGCTGGATCGACATTTGCCCCAGCTCGATGTTCAGGACGAGTGCCAAATGTCGATTTCATGGCTAGCTCGATATTCGTCCCAGCTCGATATTCGTAAATAGTGTCGAATGTCTATATTAGGGGTTGCTCGATATTCGTCCCAGCTCGATATTCGGGAACCGAATTTCGTTGTCAGAGCTCGCTCGATAATCGCCGCAGCTCGATATTTGGGACTTGTGCAGAATGTGGATGTCAGAGCTGGCTCGACATTGGCCCCAGCTCGATATTCGGGACTAGTGCCGAATGTCGATGTCATAGCTTGCTTGACATTCGCCCAGATCGATATTCGGGACTAGTGCCGAATATTGATGTCAGAGCTGGCTCAACATTCGCCCGAGCTCGACATTTGGGACTAGTGTCGAATGTCGTTGTCAGAGCTGGCTCGACATTCGCCCCAGCTCGATAGTCGGGACTAGTGCCTAATGTCGATGTCAACGATGACTCGATATTCGTACCACCTCGATATTCGAGACTAGTGCCGAATGTCGATATAGAGCTGGCTTGACATTCGTCCCAGCTCGATATTCGGGACAAGTGCCTAATGTCGAGGTTATAGCTGGCTCGACATTCGCCCCAGCTCGATATTCGGGACTAGTTTTGAATGTCGATGTCGGAACTGGCTCAACATTCGTCCCAGCTCGACATTCGAATGTCGATTGTCGATGTCAGTGCCAACTTCATGCACCTCGAAAAAGTAACGACAACTCTTGTGTCTCCTTTTATAGGGAGAGAAATCATGTTATCGAAAGAGACTATAGGTGTGGTAATTAATCGTTTGTTCAGAAGGTTATAAGACATAATGGAGTTGTGTAAAGTTATGTGATAATCCAAGGTGCTTGAAGTGATAACCTTCTGAACAAACGATTTATTACTACTGATATAGTCCTTTTTGATAACTTTATTTCTTTTCCTTGAAAAGTTTACACAAGAGTTGTCGTTACTTTTTCGTCTACTTCCGGTGAGAACATATATTAAGATGGCGTCGAAATTGAAAGCGATTGACAACACTGATAAGGATTTCGATGTAAACAAACATATTTGTGCTTAGTTACGTCCATATTTACGTCAGCACGGGTGCCCTGTATCTGTATCGAAGAAAGAACTGATAGAAAGTGTAAATAACAGTTTTACTTCAAACTTTATTCAATCGAAGGCGTCGATGGTAGAAGATAATAAATAGATGTAAAAACATATCAAGACTAGACTTACTCACATTTAAACAAAGACAATTGTCTCTATCCAATGCACAACAAAACATTACCCAAAATAGAAGTAGTCCAAATGCATATGTTCTATTATTGTAATAATCTACAGTCATACACTAAAGATCAGGGTACACTTTGATAGCAACTTATTACCCAAGAATAGCAAATAGAAGACCATCAAATCATTGAAACAAACATCTTTGTAAATGTTTATAATGCTTGCTGTGCGGCTTGGAAGGGTAAATCAGCCTTAGAACAAGGCTGGCAAAAGCTGTATTGCCAGTAAAAAATAAACTCATTGGATTATTAATCTTGTGTTCAATGAATTACTCGATAAAAGAAAGGTAACAGCTTTTTACCCCAAGTCACAAATCTGTATGGATTAATGACCTTTAATAAACCACGTGGGTCAATCCTCGATTGACTAGATTTGATCCTAAAAAAAGCTCTACAGCTGAATTCATGCACAAATGTCTATTGATCGGTAAGATAAGATATTCAAAAGTAACTGTCAATCAATGTCAATAATGAACAGCGCCTAGTATTGCGCATAATAAACACATATCTAATTACGCGGGAGTCTGACGTCATATGGCATACAAAGCATTGGAATAAGAACTGTTTTAATAAATACTCGTTCAAAGTCTCACCTTGACACTAACTGAGCTTATAAAGAATATATTCATGAGTTTTTACTAACCAAAATAATCAACCGATACTTACACCATGGGGCCATAATTTGTCAGGAAATCGTCCGAAAACGAATTCTTATTGTTTCTTGTTTACATGTACTTTTGGAAAGGGAGAAAACTCTACGCTCAGGTAGTGGCTAAATACCGAATACCGAATACCGAACAGCGCGTCTCTAAGCAGACTCGGTACAAATTATAAAATCTCTAATACGTGACATTACACTGCCTGCTTGATATATTCGACACTAATATATAACAACATATAACAACGATCGTGTATTTAAAGATATTTGCAGTTAAAAGCGAAGATGCTTCATATCGTTAAGAATGCGAAGAAAAAAACTCATATCGTCTTAAATGCAAAAACACCTGTATCGTCTTAAACGCGAACAACATTAAATCCATTATAAACCATACATTTCTGGTTAAAATCACATATCTTTTCTTTAACACTGTTGAATCACTGTTGATTGAGAAGAGCACTTTCTTATTCTTTATTTTCTACACTTTGTAGCTTTACAAGCTCTGTGATAGGTCGCACATATGTTGGTTTGATACCGCTGGGACCCTGGACGCGCAGTTCTACTTTTCGTACCAAACTGTCTTCTATTTCTATTTGGAATATGCGAGTAATGATTCCCATGGGCCAGTCGTTACGAATAACACTACTATTTTGTATCAGGATGACATCACTATATTAAAGATTGCTCGTTACGGTCCGCCATTTTTGTCTTTGTTGAATAGTTTGAACGTATTCTCTCCTCCAACGTTTCCAGTATAGTTCGGCTAAGTATTGAACATTCATCCATTGCAATCGGTAAGCGTCTTTGATGCCGATGTCGTCGAATGATTCTTCTACAACTTTTGTTTTTTGTGTTAAAAAGACGGATGTAGTTAGAATGAGCGGGTCCTCTGGATGAGTTGAAATCGGTACAAGTGGACGCGAGTTAACGACTCACATCACTTCTGCCATCAGTGTTGATAGAATGTCATGTGATAGTTTAGGAGTTTTGTTGTCCATCATCACGGAGTCCAGCACCCTTCTTGAAACGCCAATGAGCCTCTCCCGTGACCCACACATATGTGAAGAGTGTTGTGGGTTAAAAGCGCCAAACAGTACCAGATTATACAGAAACTGATCATTTGGTTATCCTCGACGTTGATAGAGTTGAACATCAGGGCATCCGTAGCACCTACGAAGTTTGTGCCAAGATCTGACCTGATCTCTTTGACTTGTCCTCTGAAATGAATCTTCTCAAGGCGTTGATAAATGAAGAGCTGGAAATCTCTTCTATAATCTCTATGTGAATAGCCCTTGAAGTTTGGCAGCCTAACACCACGGCGCAATGTTTGGTAGATATTGTACCGCCTCTGGTTCGACGAGTCACTACATTCCATGGACCGAAGACGTCTATGCCTACGTAGTTGAAAGGATGAGCGATTGTAACACGATCAGTTTTCAGGTCAGACATTTTCTGTTGAAATGGTCTGCCACGTAGTTGTTGACATTTGACACAATACCGGATTATAGTTAATAAGCCTCTTGGCTCCGATTACCCAATAGCCAGCTGCTCGCACTCCTCCCTCGGTAAAGTGTCGCCTCTGATGATATACTGATTCGTGGAAGTGACGCACTATCAAAGTCGTCAAATGACTTTATGGGGATCAGGTTTTGATGTTTTTCTTACATTGGTAAGTCTGCTTTGTCCAGTCTTCCGCCAACTTTTAGAATGCCTTCTTCATCTAAGAATGGGGACTTCATCTGAATGTTGCTAACATTTTGAAGCATCATTTTTCTTTCAGGCATCTGATGTCCTTACTTAAGGATTCTTCTTGGTATTGACGAATGACAAAACTGGCCGCATGCTTCTGGGTCTGTACCGTCTTGTACTGCTGACACATACGCAAGCCTTGACATGTTGTGTTGACCTTAGGTTTATTTTTGAAGGTGTTGGCTAGATGAGTGAGAATGGATACTGCCACAAGAAGTCTCTTCCAATAGGAAAACCTGTCAGAACGCCCTGTTGCTAGCAGTGTAGGATCTGAAACCGCAGTTTTCAGCGTCTGTACTATCGGTCTTACTTCACCGTCTTCATCTTGGCTAATCAATGGTTGTTTCCTTCTTCCAACATTTCCTTAACAGTGCCATATGTCAACTAAGAATCTTTTGGTAGATCAATCGATGCAACTGCGGTGGTTTCTTGATCTGCTGGGTTTTTGCTGGTCGAAATATAGAACCAATCGTCAGGACTTGTGAATTGTAGAATACAGTTCACTCTGTTTTCTACATAGATATAAAACCGTCTGGTTTTATTTTGTATGTACCTAAGGACAACTTTGCAGTCGGTGTAGAACCGGATGCTTTTAGAAGGCAGCGAAAGCTCTTCTGAAATCAACTCTGCAACTTCTACAGCTAACAAAGCTGCACACAACTCAAGGCGGGGTATAGTGTGACCGTTTTATTGGAGCTACTTTGGACTTGTCACATACGAAGCTGACATAGGTCTGGCCATTTTCATCTGTGATTTCAATGTACGCGATAGCTGCTATTGCTCGCTCTGACGCATCCGAGAACACATGCAATTCCTGTTTCTTCAGGCTTGTTGCTTCTTGGGAAAAAAACGGCCTTGGTATTTTCACGTCAGCTAAGCCTTGTAGTGAACGCAGCTATTTTTTTACTACTTTTTTCCAAGTTGCTCGGAATTTGTTCATCTCAGTATTGTACTTTAGTTGATTTTTCGCAAAGAAGCAGCTTCCCACCATTCGTTTCTGGAGCAATGAAACCTAGCGGGTCGTATAGCCTGTTGACTGTCGATAGAACACCTCTCTTGGTGTGGGGTTTATTCTGTTGGGGTACATCGAACTTAAAGCAGCCGTGTTCCAAATCCTAGCTGAGACCAAGGCTTTGCTGCACAGATAAGGCTGTATCTGTAAGGTCGAAAGACTTCAGGCTCTTGGATAAATCTTCTCCAATAAATGCGCTTAAGACAATTTTGTCATTGAAGTGGATCTTCTGAAGAATTAGTAGACCCTCTGTGGATAAAGTATCTCGTGTAATTATCATCAGTTGGACAGCTTCGTCAGAGGTCGACATAGATGTAAGGCCGTCGTCCACATTAAAGTCACGGTTGATAAAATTCTCAACGCCGGAGTCAGCTGCTAGCTTTGCAATCTTTCGGAGACCACATGCTGCGACGGCAGGAGAAGGCTAGTTGCCGAAGATATGAACACACATGCGGTATTCCACCAACTTGTTCTCCATGCTGTTGTGTTCATACCAAAAGAAGCGAAGATAATTTCTGTGTTTTGGGTGAACCTGAAATTGATAGAACATTTGTTGGATGTCGCAAGAAATACCAACATTGTTCAGCCGAAATCTCATCAGGATCCCAACTTGTCCGTTAGTCAGATCTGGGCCAATGAGTAGAACGTTGTTCAGTGACACGCCTTCGTGCTTTGCGGAAGAGTCGAAGACGGCTCTAATTTGATTTTTTTTTGGGTGGTAAACCCCGAACATTGGGAGATACCAACATTCTTCGTTATTCTTTAAAGGAGGCGCCTTTTGTGCATGTCAATTTTTAAATATAGTTTCCATGACTGTTGGAAATGCTGTTTCTTTTTAAAGTCTATTTTTAGGCTGGCATCTTATACAACAACTCTCTTCAGAGCCTGTCGTTTATTGTTGGGCAAATGTGGACGTGAATTTTTGAATGGCAATGATGCTGACCAGTGACCATTTCTATTCTTTCTGAACTCTGTGTCCATTAGGTTCAGAAATCCTTTGTCCTCTTGTGAATAACCTGGTTTGTTGTCATGGTCGGTCGTGATGAATACATCTTCCTCTAAACGTGGAGTATCATGTCGCTTGACAGCGAATTTTTAATTACATTGGGGAAAATTGTCGGCCGCCCGTCTTCGAGAATTCTCGTTTTCACAACGTTGACTCGGCCAGGCCTGTGTGCTCTTCCTGTGCACACGTCACCAATCACCACCCAGCCTAAACCTCGTTTCTGTGCGAAGGGGGAATTTCTTGAGACGGTCATTTGGTCAAAGTTGTGGTGAGTTTCTGGAACGTCTCGACCTATGAGTAGCAGGATCTCGGAATTAAGATCTAATTCTGAGATTGTTATGTCTTCCCCAGATGCTTGTAAAATTTGGTGATCTCTGCTGCAGGGATATCTGAGCGCATGCTTGGAATTTCATTGCATTCCAAAACATTGTGTAGTGATATGGTGAAGGTGTCATTAATCGCGGCAACTGTAAACCTATTTGCAGTTTGTCATTGAGTCTGATAGGTGCCGGCGCATGAAACCAGACTGTCGTTTTTTGCCTTGTTTGTGCTAATCTGCATTGCATCGAAAATCTCGGGTCTGCTTAAACTGTGACTGCTCTGGTCATCTAATATAGCATACATTTTCTGTGCATTTTGTACTTGATCGTCCGGGTAGACTTTAACCAGAGCAATCTTTACACAAGATATTTCAAGAAAAATCCGGAGCCGCAGACTTTGGAATATGTTGAATTTAACGTTCCGTTGGCTAGCTTTTCTTCAGACAATCTACCCTTTGGCTCTGTTTCGCCCCTGCCATAGTTCTTGGAAGCTCCTTGACCATTGGATGGTGGACATTTTTCAAATTTGCGATGTTCGGAGTGTAAGGCGTCTGGATTGCGGTCACTTCTACATATGCTACACTGGATAATTGCCGTACAATCTCTGAAGATGTGTGCGCTACTGTCACAACATGTATAGCATATGTTATTTTCTCGCAGGAACTTCTTTTTGTCCGCCATTGTTTTGTTTTTGCAAAGCTTTACAGTGGTTCAGTTAGTGCGGGGCCTTGTGAATTGGACAAACTTTCTTGTCTGCACTATTTTGCTTAACCTCAGTTTTTCTGACGTGGACTGGCTGAGTGTAGGCAGCGCCACTGTTATCTGTGTACATAGGAGCAGGTGTGAATGTAAAGCTAGGGTCAGTGTACATGGTCCACGTCTCCTTCACAAACGGGCAGAACTTTGAAAAACACTGTGTTCTTTCTTGTACTTCGTGGCTCTGGATGTAAGTAGGCAATTTGGCAACAATTGGTGAGACGCCAGAAGATGAGTTGTTATGTTCCAACAACGTATTGTATTAGGGATCCTCCATGCAGGACTCGACTGCTGACAAAAGATCGGAGAGATCATGCACTCATTTGTGGTCATTGTTGTTTATGAGTGTAAACCTCACCAGTTTTGATCTCAGGGGTGACTAGATCATCTCCGTGCAGCCATATCCCTCAAAAAGTCTTTCCCAGAGACGGTGTAGCCCTCTTGAAGGGTTGCCGGCTGAAGAGCTTCTACAACTGACAGCATATTTCTTTGACTCTGGTCCAAGCCATTTAAGAAGCATATCGAGTTTTAAATCAGGGCGCAGATTCAGTTCTGCAACAACTGACAGGAAGGTGTTACTCCACACAAAGAAAGACTCCGGCCGGTCGTCAAACGTTGTAAGTCTGTTAGCCAACAAGTCTTTTTTCATAAGAAAGGTGGCAACTTCTCGTGCTGTCGAAAGTTCGAGAACATTTGCGGATTATGGGATAAAAGGTGCAGTGAGTGGGTTCAAGGCACTACTATTTTCTTGTTTTATTGTTACTGGTTTCAACCTGCTAGTTTTTTCTTGTTTAATTTTCACTGGGTTCAAAGTACTAGTGTTTTCTTGTTTAATTGTCACAACCTTTTGCTTTTCCTTTTGTTCATTATCATTTTCACCTTCGAGTTCTGCTTTGAACGCGATGTATTCTGCCATTGCTTATTTGCTTCTGTTTATTTCTCCACAAGGGGTAGCTCTGCTTCAATCTCTTGTTGCGTTTTTGCAGCCCCATTTCTTTTTTTCAAAAGCCAGGCTGTCTTTCGCTGCCTCTGCCTTGGCTCTTTTTGTTTCAGCGATCGAACTGACATTGGACATCGCCGATTTACCACTTCTTTAAGACATAACTGACTTTGAATAAATATTTTGTTGCTTGTCCATTGCTACAAATGTAGCTGTAACATTCTCTTTCATTGTTCTTCTAATAATTTCGATGGATTGTCTTTCATCATCACTCTTTTTTTGTACGGTGTCGAGAAAGAAAATTGTAAATCTCATAATGTTTTTTTTATATTGGTTATAAAGTTCTGTTAAATGTAATTTTATCTTTTGGCAGGACACATTGTCTTTTTCAGTTGTTGCATATTCGCATATAATGTTCTGTATGACGCTTCTTTGTTGTATTGTTTTACTGAAAATTTTGCACTTTGAGTTTCGAATAGTTCTATCCCTTTGTCGGTTAAAATTCTTTCTTTTCTTAAAGTTCTTCATTGTCATTAGCATGTACAGTTACATCAGAGTTAATAACTATAGCATCGTCTTCTTTATGCGCTGGACTGCTGGTCAATCTGCCTTGGCTTGCATCTGACATCTTGATGGCGAAGTCAGAAGGTCTTTTTATAATGGTCTTTTAATTGTAAAGTTTTACTTCAAACTTTATTCAATCGAATGCGTCGATGGTAAAAGATAATAAAAAGCTGTAAAAAATACAAAGACTAGAATTACTCACATGTAAACAAAGACAATTGTCCCTATCAAATGCACAGCAGAACGTTACCAGAAATAGAATTTGTCCAAATGCATATGTTTTGTTATTGTAATGAGCTACAGTCATACAATTAAGATCAGGGTACACATTGATAGCAACTTATTCCCAAGAAGAGCAAATAAAGAGCCATCAAATCATTTAAACAAACATCTTTGTAAATGTTTATAATGCTTGCTGTGCGGCTTGGAAGGGTAAATCAGCTTTAGTACAAGGGTGGCAAAAGCTGTATTGTCAGTAAAAATAAACTATTTGGATTAGTGTTTTTGTGTTCAATGAATTACTCGATTAAAGAAAGGTAATTGCTTGTTACCCCAAGTCACAAATCTTTATGGATTATCGAACTTGAATAAACCAAGTGTGTCAATCCTCGATTGACTAGATTTTATCCTAAAAAACAGCTCTACAGCTTAATTCAAGCATAAATGTCTATTGATCGGTAAGATAAGGTATTAAATAGTAACTGTCAATCAATGTCAATGATGATCAGCGCCTATTAATGCGCAAAATAAACACATATCTTATAACGCGGGAGTCTGACGTCACATGGCATACAAAGCATTGTAATAAAAACACTTTTTTTAACAAATACTCGCTCAAAGTCTCACCTTGACATTAACTGAGCTTATACAGAATATATTCATGAGTTTAACTAACCAAAATAATCAACCAATACTTACATCATGGGGCTATAATTTGTCAGGGAATCATCCGAAATCGAATTCTTATTGTGTCTTGTTTACATGGTTTTTTAGCAAGGGAGAAAACTTTATGCTCAGGTAGTGGCTAAATACCGAATACCGAACAGCGCGTCTCTAAGCAGACTCGGTACAATTGATAAAATCTCTAATGCATGACATCACAGAAAGGGTAAATGGTAGCTTTGAAATCGGGAAGCAACCGTTGAAAATTCTGCGATTACAGGATGAAAACTTGGCAACAGAACGAGCGAGATGCAGATAATTTACCCCTTTAAGTGAGAAGTTACCAGAAGTGAAATCGATTAAAAGTGGATGGAGCAGTAATGTTTATCTCATTCCCTATTTTTCGGACAAACTATTTATATAATTACCTTGTGCTAAAAAATCAGAGTACTTATGATGGCAAGCCACATGGTGTCAAACGTCAGTTGAAGGCAAAAGTGTTTTACTCGGATAGACATGTACATTCTGTTATGTTTCACGAAATAAACAGGGCCATTACGCATTGTTATGTCAAAGCATGTCTCATACCTTCCATCCCCACACAGAAGGAGGTCAAAAAAGACTACTGTGCTTCGGCTGGATTGTCTAAAGCCACTGGAAATGTTCATGCTGCTGGGTGTGATTGTGAAGCTTGGTATGTATTGCTTTTTCTAATGATTTTGTATTTGTGTAAATGACAAGCACCTATGATTTTTGACTTGTAGAAATTTATCAACACTAACAGTAAATGTGTATAAATTTTGTAAATAAATTAATAGGAAACAATAAAAAAAATAGAGCTAAAACATACACCTTGCAGTTGTGCTTACGCTTTGACTTTTTTTCTTAAGATGAGTTAATTTTAAATGATCTGGTATTTACTACATGTATTTTACTACGAACAATCAGATTTGAAGGCCTTATAAAATAGCTGTTTTATATTACACTCTAACCTCCCTATCAATAAACATTGGGGCAACGCATTATACATCACTGTCTATCCAGGTATAAAGTCGAATATTATTTAGTGCCAATAAAAATAGGTCTGATTTAGAAAGCATTGCCTCAAAAGTTAGGCGGGTAGGGATTTCATATTTCTGAGATTCGCTTTTCTGTAAGCTGCTTATTCATTTAAGTGAAAGTTTAACATTTTTGACAGTCACACTAACAGTTTATTGGATTTTTTTGAATTTATGTTTTTCACTATTATTAAATTGCATTGTGTAACCAAGCTATTCGCGTAGAAAAAAGATATATATATATTATAAATTCTATAAATTATGTGCAGTTTTCAACACTTTACCAGTGTTTATGGGCATAATTTGATTTAAAATACATTACTTTTCATACCAAAAATAATTTGAACCTTAAAATAAAATAAAATAACTAGGGTTGGCCAAATAAAAAATAGGATAGGTAGCCTGAACTAGACATATGTTCTAGTTTGGCCTTAATGAAAATAAAATAAGATCACTTTAATTTGTTTAAATTTTGTTTTTGCAGTGGATTGCTTTGGCATGACATAAAGAAGCAATATCTTTCATTATATATCACAGTCACTATACCATTTTTGTCTGAAAATAAAACATACATACATGTAAATAATTGTAATATGAAAGAATAATCAAATGTTAACATGTTATTTAAGTTGTTTGTAAGTATTTTCCTAGGAAAAGTATGGAACGCCAAAGTGGCAAAACCTTGTCGATATTGTTTTAGCATACATAATGTAATTATAATAATGGCTGCTTAAAATGTGTTTGCCTTATGGCTTTTCAGTGATCAATAACAATGTTGTTAACTTGTTAAATTAAAAAATATTCATCTTGTATTTTCAGTGAAGGAGAGGCATGCAATCATATTGCATCTCTAATGTATGGTCTCATCGACATCACAGAGAAAAAGAAAGAAGGGTCTAATGCATCAACATCAAAACAATTTCTATGGAATCAACCAAGGTCGAGGAAATTGAGTCCAAAAAAGGCAAATGAAGTGGTCTTCAAGAAACAGAAATTCACTGACATGAATAACACTACAATAGTTTCAAATGTACATGTGCTGATTCGCAATCGATAAGTGTTGAACCACTTGACACATTAAGGTTTGGTAATAAACTTAAACAGTGTAATTCTAATGCTGGATGTTTACTTACACATGTGCATACCATTGACAAATTCAAACAACCATTCAACAGGGCTAAGGAAAACCTCGGATTACCAGAACCTCCTTCCAGGTTTAGAGATTGTATAGACATGTCCAGTGAAAATTGTCTAAAAGTGTTTGATGATTATTTAAAAAAAAATAAGTGTGACATCTGAGGGGGCTGAACAAATGCAAATGAAAACACAAAAACAGTAAACAAAGTTTGAATTGATTCGAAGCAAGGAAAGACAGAATAACATCTTCTTATTTTGGAAAAATTGTGTCTAGAAAAGAACTTCAAGCGTCCAAATCTTATATAAAATCTGCGATGGGATACCCTTCCTTCTCTTGTGAAAATATTCGGTGGGGAATTTCACATGAACCAGCTGCACGAAGATTGTATTTAAAAGACTTAAGGGAATGTCATCCATGACTTACTGTCAGTGAATGTGGTGTTGTAGTTTCAACTAAATATCCGCACTATGGTGCAAGTCCTGATGGTCTGGTGTCTTGCTCCCATTGTGAAGAAAAAAAATCGACTTCTTGAAATTAAATGTCCATACAAATACAAAAATATAACTTCTGAAATGGATGTTAAGGATAAAGACTTGTTTTTTTATCTTGAAAATGGTGTGATTAAATTAGAAAAATCAAATTTATTATTGCCAAATGCAAGGACAGATGGCACTCCGTAATAGAAAGTGTTGTGATTTGTATATTTGGACTCTGGTGGGAAGGATTGACTTCGTTTTTTTAGGTTAATATTATCCCAGAGATTTTCAGCAGAAGAATTCAACGTGGGGTTCAAACTGATGAAAATATGCTTGGTTAAGCTACAATGAAGTATGTGACTAAGTTCGATCATTAACGCCGCTGTTTTACAATAACAAATACCGAACTTAAAATTCTATAATGCAATACTCATCCAATGTTAAATTGACATGAAAGGTTTACAAATATATGGAAGCAATAAACCAGATTATTGATTCGTTTCTTACTCACAGAAATGTCACAATACTTTTAGTGTATTATTTTTTGTAAACATCGATCTACAAAAATATTTACAGCATTATATTTATAATCACTATATGCCACAGGTGCTTGTTTAGTGGAATCCCATGATATTTATACACCGGAAAACCCTATTCAATGCAAGAGGACGGGTAATTAATTTCATTATTTTAGATTACAATAATGGTTTTCAGCTACTTTAACCCATTTTACATGTACAATGAACAATTAAGGCAACATGATTTTTGTTTTATTCATTTACATTTTCTAAAATAATTTTCCAACTCCTCTGGGTAAGAAGCTTTAAACTCCATAACCAAATTTCATAACCATGATATTTTTTTTACCTTACAGTGTGCATATGTTAATTTAAGACCCAATCCTCTTTCACAAAGCTCAAATCACACAATAAAAAATATGTTGTAGATTTAAAGTTATCTGGAGTATATGATGTAAATATGTTGTAATAATTTAAGAAAGCAATTCCGTCCAGTGAAAAGTTCATGTTTGGCATACATATAACTCAAATTCTCATTCAATTTGCACCATAACATAAATGTGCCTCAATCTATCAGGCTTGAACCTGATACTGCAGCGTTAGACTGTCTGGTGCAGACGGCTCTGTCTGAATAAGTTTTGACAAACAGGTTTTTGCACATGTCTGAGTACTTATTTCTGAAAAAAGTCTAGCATTAACAAATTCTGACTCATCATTAGACATGTAAGGGAGCACATTATCTGTCTGTTCACATCTATTAACATCACAAACTGTTGACTTGACAGGTGATCCACAATAATCATGCAATTGAATAGATCCTTCTACATTGTTGTCGGGAAATAAATACGTTGTGTTTTCCTCTTGCCCTTCATCATGTAGATCATACATATCCGTGACTTGTGAGTGATCTTGTTCCCCAGTGAATTGATCACACCCACTTTCATAAAAAAGATTCCAACACCTGAAAATAGACAATATGAAATGGAATATGAAATTAATTTCCTTTAATTTGGTTCAAAATTCATTGTTTTTGTTATGTAATGACTCATCCTTTAACGACTCGCACCATAACGACTTGCCCCTTGTTTTATAACGATTCGCCCAACATACATAACGACTCGTCCTTCTTATATAACAATTCGCCCTATCAAAATAAAATGCTTTTTTATATATGGTAATAAAAAAAAAATATCAATTCAGAATATGAATTTAAGGTTCGGTATAGTTTGATAACCATAAGGTTTAACACCATTTTCAGCCCTATATTTTACTAAAATGTATATTTAAATTGACATTCTAGACACAATGCTAATACCGCTGTATTCATCTTAAATATAAAACGTATGGGGATGATGCATACACATATGGCAGTGTGCCTAACTTTATATTGGTGTACGGAAGAAACCCCTCCAGAAGAAACACCCTTCCCTAAAAACAGCATAGCGGAAGAAACCCCCTTTCACATTTTACATTCGCGGAAGAAACACCCTCTCTAGTTTTGCATATGCGGAGTAAACCCCCCTTCCATAGCGGAACAAACCCCTTCCATTAATGAAATCAGAGGCAAACACACAATGCCCGTAGGAAGCCATGATGTGCTATGCAAGTTAAAGAAAATAATTTGGAGTGTTTAACTAGTGCAAGACAAATTCACACGAGCCGAACTTTTACGAAGGATAACAAAAGGAACCGCTCATGACACAAATTCTCATCATTAACAACTTATGAACAAATGACGTGTACACTTCTTTAATCAGCACAAAGCAGTTTTGAAAAAGATTTTCGTTCCTTCATATAATTATATTCCAGGTCTTGTAATGTACTGGCTACTGTAGATAATGATGCGAAGTTGTGTCATGATCGGCGCCTATCATTCATTTCCGAGAAAGTGCGGCTCGTGTGAATTTATGTACATCACAATCGCTCAATTAATTGTTTTGTATATATAAACGCATGTCTCAAGCACCAGATATACTTATAATCGGTCTAACGTTTTGGTATCTCAAATATAACAATAATGGAGATCATCAAGAATAAAAAGGGGGGAGAGAAGATGTGTTGCCACGGGTACTGCTACACGAAGAAAGCTATGTCATCGGTTAGCCAGCGCTGGTAGTATGACCAACGGATTTCACAGAAATGCCGAGCCATGGCAACTTCTGATCAAGAGGTAAGTAATATTTTACTTTGTTCTGATACTCATAAATAAATGAGTCTTTTCCTTAAACAAAACCATCTAAAATTCGTAAAATTATTAATTTTCATTTATTACCACATTCCTTGCGATTATTAATCTAATATTCATTGCCATTATTAATCTAATATTCAATTCTTCACGTGTTGTGTGGCATCGCATCAAATCCTCGAAAAATGAGCGAACGTAGCAGTCATCTGTAGACGTGAGTATCGCCATTTTAGGCCGAGATATAGTCATATTGACCTTTTTGAAAGGCTCCGACAAATAAATAAGAACTTGATATAATAAGTAAAATGATCGGCCTGTTTTATTAATACGGATTATTTATGTTTCAGATCACTGTAGTGAAGTCCGTGACATAGCACAGCCATGCCCCCAACATGTTCAAGGTTGCGGCGCTGAAGGTGAGAGAAGAGATTTGGTCCGGTTTGGCAGGAAGTCGTGGAACAACCGGTCAGATTGTCGTCGACAAATTGGCTCAGCAACCAGCCGAGGTAAGTATTGATATAAAATAATAAATATAATGAATAAAAAAATATAATTATTATTATAAATATAATAATAATAATAATAATAATAATAATAATAATAATAATAATAATAATAATAATAATAATAAATTCCATTTCGGATTGATAACAACAGCATTGTACCTAAGCCAGTATTGAATCCACGTAGTAATTGATGACGCAATGGTACGTCAAATCGTCAAATAATCTTTCGAGTGCCCTTAAGAGAGGCCTACCAGACTGCTGTATACGCCCTGCTGCCATCGAAGTAACAGTCAACGTATGAGGAGTTCTTCACGAGAGTGCTGGATACCTGGCTAGTGACGCCCAATGCCCAACACCTTCCCGTCTCGTAGCAGATTACGAAATACCCATACATAACGCCATGAGACCTACACTTTCATCCAGTGTGCATGTCCAAGTATGTAAATTATATATATCTATTTCTATTTTTATAAACAAAACAAGTAGAGTATTAATTCTTTCATATGAAGATAATGTATAATTCTGGTTTTTGAAGGATTTAAAACTTAAAAGGACTTAGGTTGATAGGCATTAATGAATATCGGTAAATATCCATAAATTTCATTGCCGACTTGATCAGAGGTATAAGGGAGGTCACTTGATGTTTTCAGCGCATGGCATCGACATTGAATATCACGGAAGTAGCCTAGCGACGTCCGTAATTTCCTCTGACGATGTCGAAATTTACCGACTTAAAGGGGTTATTTACATATTCCACAGCACTTCTGTTGCAGGCTTGACGGACTGGCATCCCTGCCAGTGACTGACTTCAAGAAGGGGATGCGGTCGCTGCAGGAGTCCATCGCAGACCATATCGAGGGCTTGGTCGAGTACTTCGACTCGACTTAAGTAAATGGAACGTACAGGTTTGACCATTTTTATACGCCCGTTTTAACAAAACGTGACGTATTATAGTTTCACCTTGGCGGCGGGCGGGTGGGTGGGCGGGCGGGCGGGCGGGCGGGAGGGTTGGTGGACAGGCGGGAGGGTTGGTGGGCGGGCGGGACGGTGGGTGGGCGAGCGGGAGGGTGGGTGGGGCGGGAGGGTGGGTGGGCGGGAGGGTGGGTGGGCTGGCGGGCGGGTGGACGGGCGGTCGCGCGCGTCCACAGCAGTTTCCGCTCTCTAATTCGAATAGTTTTCATCCGATCTTCACCAATCTTGGTCAGAAGTTTTATCTAGACAATATCTAGGTCAAGTTCGAATATGGGTTATGCCGGGTCAAAAACTAGGTCACAGGGTCACTTAGTGCATTTCAAGCATTTAGCATGGTTGCCGCTCTCAAATTGAAGTATTTATTATACAATCTTTACCAAACTTGGTCAGAAGTTGTATCTGGACAATATCTAAGTCGAGTTCGAATATGGATAATGCCGGGTCAAAAACTAGGTCACGGGGTCACTTAGTGCATTTCAAGCATTTAGCATGGTGTCCGCTCTGTAATAGAAGTAGTTTTCATCCGATAATCACCATACTTGGTCAAAAGTTGTATCTAGACAATATCTAGGTTAAGTTCGAATATTGGTCATGCAGGGTCAAAAACTAGGTCACAGGGTCACTTAGTGCATTTCAAGCATTTAGCATGGTGTCCGCTCTCTTATTGAAGTAGTGTTCATCCGATCTTCACCAAATTTAGTCAGAAGTTGTGTCTCGACAAAAGCTCGGTCAAGTTCAAATATTGGTCATGCCGGGTCAAAAACTAGATCACGAGGTCACTTAGTGTATTTCAAGCATTTAGCATGGTGTCCGCTCTCTAATTGAAGTAATTTTTATCTGATCTTCATCAAATTTGGTCAGAAGTTGTGTCTAGATGATTTGTAGGTCAAGTTCAAATATGGGTCATGGTAAAGTTATCAAGTTGTTCAAAACCTTCAAACGGGCGTATCTTGTGACAGTTTGGCACTCTTGTTTAATATTGTTTTATTTTCAATAATAAATTCCATAGGGGAAAACGTTTAAACAAATACAAATCATTATATTCTAATAAACACTATTTTTATATTAAACTTTGATTTGTTAAAATAGGCGGTCTAAACACACATGATTATACATGTTTAATAAGCATTTACTTTTATTTTCAGAAGGTGATGTGTGACAATCGAATGAAGTTCCGGCGGACAGCACCGATATTCCAGCCTGCAATGTGGAATGTGTACGACAGTGCAATGGCCGGTCGGGAGAGAACCAACAACGTTTGTGAAGGCTGGAACAACGGTTACAGCAAGCTGTTTGGCCACGCAAACCCGTCACTCTGGACAGGTACGAACATTTTATTTATTGTACATATTTGATTTTTAATATCGATATTTCATATAATATTTACAGAAATCGCTCATAATTTGATAGGTTTAAAAAGATTATGTTTATTTTTTTTTTCTCTCGTACAAGTGTCAAAATAATATTTATAAATTTTATGTTTTTTTTATAACAGCCATTAAGTGATGCAGCAAAGTTGGATGCAGACGTTATTCGACATGCGAGAGGACAGCAGCCACGACGACTCACCAGACAACGTTATTGACAGTACAGCAATCGAGAGAATACCACCATTATTTTCATTGTATTTCTTTTATTTATTTAAATATCACTGGTTCAAGATATCATGTTTATATTAATTTCTAAAAAAATGGAAAGGCCAGTTTTTGAAATCAATGTCTTTCAAACAGAAACATGTATTCAGATGCATTTATCATTTGTACTTTGAGATTTATGTAGGTTAACCACGCGCGGCCTATCGCCACATAAGTGAATCGCTGAACTTTATTACTCGTTTACGATTGTTAACATAGTTTATCACAAGCCTTTATTGTTTTGAAACGTTTTTCTCGGATTTGAATAGTGAATACACTAAGCGCGGGGTTGTTTTTGTTGTTAAAGCCATCAAGAAAATGGGCCGAACAAAGACGATCATTCTTCTCGTTTAATGAAAATTGTGGGCTGACATTTTTAAACGTTTAATCCAAGCCTTTTTGCAATGTTTCGTCCGATGGAAATCTATGAAGAGTAATTATGCATCCATACATGACACTATTTTCCCTCGGTAATTGCTACATATACAACAGTAATGTTTCTTTTTTCCGTTGGCTTAGGAAATCGTGTCGTTTTATCGTTGCCCGCCATATGTTATTTTCTCACCAGTCACGGTCTAGGGTTAACTCCTCGTTAGAGAGTATTCAAGGGCGATAACTTTTACCGATAAATTAAAGCCTTCCCGAAAAGGACTATAAAAACACTCTTTTATTATTATGTAATCATATTGAACTTGTTGTGTTATCAAACACGTCGTATTTAAACAATACAAAAACGTCTACAAGTCGAATGTTATTTATTTAAAATATAAATACAAAATGTGTGTGCATTACTCATACAAACAACATTTTATTCGAAAAATTAAGTTGCTCAGCTGCATTATCATCGGTAAGTGTTGGTCTTCTCATGCTTTCACGTCTGCAATAAAGATTGTTTTTACAACAGCTAATTGTTCTATTAATAAAATCATCGTTTCGACATGTTTTGGAACAATTGAATACATATAACTATTATATTTTAAAGGTGTCGTTGACGTACATTTTGTTACATAATATATCGTCCGTGCAGAATAAGTAAATTCTTAACACCCTGTTTTGCTCTTGAGTGATATTATAAGGCCTTCATCGTATGTTTGATATACACGTATACCCCGCACAATAATACTTTAAAGGCCCTATAAAGGTGACAAAACCAATTATAATGCATATAAACTGGTCTAATTTTTACCGGATTTCAGTTACTCTTACATAAAATATGCTAACAACACAGCTAAGGTGCAACGTTGTCAAGAATTATGGAAGATATAACCGTTTTATAATTGGAAGAAATGTTTACAACTTTGCAACTAACGTGATGTGTAGCCTCAAAGCCGTGACGTATGCTGAAAATAGCCGAAAGAAAATTCAATTTTAATTCTATTTTGAACAACTTTTAACTGCAGAAAGTAACTTATTAGATCACTACAAACGTTATAACCATTTAGAAGAGACCTACTTTGTGAGTGAAGCCGGAAAACGTTGAAAATCAACAATACATTTTTGATGACAAATGACATAAGTCACTTTCCTTTTCCTTTTCCCGAGTAAACAGCGATGCAAATAAACTGACTGTTTGTAAACATAGTTGACTTGAAGGACACTGTATTTTGAGCTCAAAACAATTGTATTGCTGATTTTGGTATGGTAAAGTCCAATAACGTATTAATATATATATATATATATATATATATATATATATATATATATATATATATATATATATATATTTGATAACCTTTATAAATAAAATATGAAAAACTTGGTAAAAATCGGTAAATAATTACGGATCGTCACCTTTATGGGGCCTTTAAACTGAACATGCAGTTGACCAAGATATGACTTAAATGTGAGAGCCTTTCAAGAATTCAAGAATTTGTTAAACGAAAGCCCAGATTTGCCGTAATACTTATATTCTTTCTTTGCGTGCCACTGATACCGTGTGAACATATCGCATTATGTACACGATATTAGTCGTAAATTGGCTTATATAAATCCAACAGAAATCAGTTGATTGACAAGTCGATACCTGTTCATTATTTAGGCGATATTGCACGGTAACAATAGCAAATGGATGGATATCGATTTACTAAAAACACTGAACAAGTACAACAAATTGTTTATCGATGTTAATCTAGTCTCTGGGTAAACATGTGGTATTTGATAAATTTTGCTTCCTTAGACCGAATATATACAAATGACAACTAAAACAGTGCTTTCTCTAAGACATAAACGACGTCATTTTAGCTCTTTATTCTAAATAGCAGTTATAGTGTCATGTCAATTTTGCTTTTTTTTAATTAACACAAATTACCCAGACCATCAATAGCTTATAAGTCTATAAGCCTTGAATCACACAAATACAGGGTATAATAATTAATTAAGTTTGAATTTCAAAACGTGCGTTGAAAACAGTATAACAAAATCAGCAAAGTTTTCATAATGGTTTGATAACTTACAAGAGGCACGCGTTCGTCGTCGCCACTTGATAAGCAACACCAACGCATTCGTCGCCATTTGACAAGGAGGAACACCAAGGCCGCACAAATACCAAGGCCTATGATGGCCGACTCCACTACAACAACTACCGGTGAACAGGGATGCAAAGGGTCAACGTTCTTGGGAGAAGCTGAAATATTTGTATTTGAACATTGTATTCTCAGCAAGAATACATCAGAAATGTGTACATCATGTGCAAAGAAATACTGCTAATATTTCCTGCCAAATCAGAAAGGCCAGTTAAAGTGTTGTATAATGTCATTCTTCGTATGGCTTTATGTTAATGAATGAGTTGGATAGTAATGTTGTGTTTTTTAACGGCTAAGCTAAAGTAATAAATGCCTAATGTTTCATTCTATATTGAAATATGACATGTTCACATTTCTTAGCTAAAATTGAACCGCGTTTTAAGCTGGACGAAATTCAAAATTGACTGCCTTTCTTAACGTTCATACACACAAAACAACATATCTAAACTACATTCTCTTTGAAAATTACGACCTCCAGAGGCTCTATGTTAATACACGTTCAATGCATCTTTCAGATTGAAATAAGTTTAAAAATACATGCGAGATTCAGGCAAGTACTCAAGTACACACATGGTGATGTAAACATGATTATGCGATTGATACACCTGACATCCATACTTGTTCGTTTTACGCGACGACTGAGTTTATATGACGTCTTAAATCAGGCATTAAGATCATACTGCATATATCATTACAAGAAGAGCTCAATTACTCACCGTGTGTTGTAAACGTTATTGTCGGCTGAGAAAATCCCATGAATCCTCGTTCATTTTCCGCGACTACAGATATGTTATAGAACGTGTTCTCTTTGAGTCCGTTAACCACGTGGATCCAAGTCTGGTTGACTCCATGCGATGACGAGTTGTCGAATATATTGCTGGCAAGCTAAAAAATGCATAAACAAATGTATTTATTGCAAGGACTATCAGGGTGATTCAAAATTAGTAAACTTTTTAAATTAATGTATAAGCTTTTGCTTCCGTTGATATGTTCGCGATATCATTTGAAACGTCATTCTAAAGCTTTTATAATACATAAGTGATCTATTACATTTTTACCGACGCAAAGTTATTTTCCGATGAATATTTCGGATTTGTAATTAATAGCATCAACAGGTTTAAACCCCACTGCTTCGCGTTGACCGTTTCAAGTTGACAACCCGAGTTTCATTATTATAATCATTTAAATCATCGACCCTCTACAATGAAGAAAATACCATCGGACGAGCATTTTTCAGATGATACTATTTATCGGAGTTTTATTATTATTATACATTCAAATGCCGTCTGCATACTACCCTCCAGCATAATACGTGAAATAATACGTTTAGATAGAAACTATTTCAAAACAAAGCAAACCGTTCTTTGTTTGTTCACATCAATACAT
The DNA here is from genome assembly GCF_020536995.1 of Dreissena polymorpha. Lineage (NCBI taxonomy): Eukaryota > Metazoa > Mollusca > Bivalvia > Myida > Dreissenidae > Dreissena > Dreissena polymorpha. Next base: position 83,886,644 of record NC_068359.1, read on the forward strand.
TCCCCTTATAGCAACATTTTCGTACATTCCGATTAGCTTTGTTTTTCTTTTGAATGATTACCGAATAATATGTACTGTCATTGTAAAGTCTCATGACAATGAAGTGTTGCTGAGAGCCCATGTCGAAACCTGACGTCCATTGGACCGTGACGCTTTGATCTGTGACGTTGTAGATATGAACATTGCGAGGGGTCTCCGGGAAACCTTAACTCGTAAATAATAATATAATAATAATATATATCAAATGTTGGGGACTATAAATATTGTTAAGCGAAATTTATATCAAAGCAGCATATCTAAGAGCTATTGGGTATTTAAGTTTGAAAATATTTTTTCAGCTTAGTAAGCACATGAAATGATTGGAATTTCTGTTTGTGACACCAACTCATAAAAAGTGGTTAAGTGCGTGTTTCCATTAAAAAAAAACAATACAGATTTTAACAATATCGAAGTAATTTTGGATTATTCTGTCAATTTCATCATAAGCACGAATGAACTAAGTGTGCGATTCGTGTGTTTTTTTAAAAACACAGTTGATTCATATAATGGGATGGTTAGGAATCGATTTAAGACTCAGAACGCATTGAGGATATTGATCAAGTATTGTATTATTATGAGCAATTTAAAACTATTATTTACTCCAGTGTAGAGACTAGACACTCCTTGAAAAATGTTAAGGATATATCAGTGAAAATTGCCAAACTTACCGAGTGCAATCTCTTGTTTAAGAAGTACGAGCCCCTCTTGCTGCGACATGAACCTCGTTCGACCGTACCCGTGAAGCCCAAAATGTGTAGGGCCCATCACCAATTTTGCGCCGTGATTTGGCGGCTTAACATACGGTGCGTCCCTATCATATGCCCAAATCGTCGAGTTGGCGCATGAGTCACGCGTTTTTGGCACGCAGACGCCATTCGGTCGGTTCGGATTGATACTCTTGTTGCAGTAGAGGTACTCCGAATTACCGCAGTTTGGACACTCCGGTGCCTCTTCGTAGCTGTACACTCCGGTGGTCCAGTTTTTCCAGAGCCCGTCGCTGTTTTTAAGATGCTCAAATCCTTGCATTGTGTCATTTGGGCCTTGTTGTCCATTGGGGTCGACCGAGTAGTCGCCCAGTTCCCGGTAGTCTTCCTCGACGTCCATCTGGCACCTTTGCAGCGGAAATACGTGTATTAACATATCTGAGATAAATGGGCGTTGTTTCAGTATATATATCGCAACAGCAGTTATTACTACTAGCCCTTACACGTGTATGTTCGATATTGGTTTATCCGACAAACTTTCTAATCCACCACCTCATAAATGCTAGCTGTCAATCCATGATAAATTAAGAAGCTTACTGTTTAAACAAGTTTTAAGCATTTTCAAATGTTACCCCGATGAGTAAACAATGATTTAAGCGTTGAACTTTTACACTATAGTCATCTGTTTATGTTTAATGCAAACTAAGTCGTTCAAGAAATGCACTACTTTAATTTGTTAAACTATCCAGCTTACGAAAATGTAAAACGTTCATCAAATGTCTTCCAAAGCGAGTTAAGAACACAACAACATCTTACATGCAAGTCGGAAATTGTAAATTATTAATTATAGGAAGCGCGGTTTCAGAAATTCACCAAAGACCTATATTTTTATATTTCTATCATCATGCAAATACGTTGTTGTGTCAAGTTTTCTATATTTATAGAGTGGTGTAATTTAGCCTAGTTTTAAAGAAAACATCAATTAATATAATACAGTTAACATAATGGCAATCAATTCTAATTGTGTATATATTTTATCGTATACAAATACTCACTCATTGGAGGACTGTCGGCGCCTGAACTGCTCCCAGATGTAGTCGATGAAGGCGTGGTGCATGTAGAATATAGGGTCGTACGCCGCCGATCCCAGATAGCCCATATCACCGCCCACCCAGTCGTGTACCTCATCGTGTAGTTTTTCAAGGTTGCTCGACGCATTTTGTTGGTACATATTCTTTCCTATCGTTATATCCTAAATCAGACGAAAATTGTCAACAAATTACAAAACTAGACGCAAATTAGCAATAACCAACGTCAGGTTGATGAGGTAGCAGATCGGGGCGTTTCCAGTATTAATGAACGGAAGAAGACGAGAATAAAATAGCTGTTATTATTCAAATTTGTTTTCTTATTAAATTTACATGTTTGTATTGCTATGTATACCATATATTTCATCAAACGGTTAAAATTCGTTTTTCTGATTGAATCAAACCTACCGCAAAATTGCAAAACGTCATGAGTTTGTCAATGTCCTCCTTACTGATCAGTTTATGGGGACACTCTGAAGCTGCGATATCACGGCTCACCGGTGTGTTATAGCCGCCGTACATGGAATGGAAGGGACCATCGAAGACGATGCCGTTACCGTTGCCGAAGAAGCACTTGCTCCAGACGATTGACTCAGACGGTAGTGGAATGTAGTAGTCCATCGAATAGTCCCAGTAGGGAAGCGAAACATCGGGGTCGACCTCTCTGAGCTTCTCCTCAAATCTGAATTAGACCGGAAGAGGAATATTATGTTAGCTTTTACCGATTACCGACAAACATATTTGTATTACTTGAAATATAAAACTTGTTCGGTACAGGTAGGCACTACGAATATATTTTTTGCATTGTAATAAGTAAGGGTATGTGTCAAATTGCCCAAAATTCTCATTTAAAAATCAGAAGGAATCAAGTGCATTATAATAACATAAAACCATTTAGAGCTATATTTCACGATGTTAATTAAGAAAAACCTTGGCATTATCGAGTATGTAAACAATCCTATTTTCTTCATCAACAAGTTCGCGATGCGTATGTCCCTACATCAAGTAAAATAGTAATAGATAACAGCGCACGTTTAAGACGTTTCTTAATTCCTCTCTGCGGTGACTGCCATTGATTAACAAGTGTTGCCACTGTTAGTAACAAACTACCTCCGTTTTTGCTGTGATCCAAAAGTTTCATTTTGACCTTTATTGTTTTCCTTTTACATTTACTAATAAAAACCGAAAATAAAAAATGCTAAATAAACAATAAGATTCTATAGAAATGTTTATGATATCAGCCTCTCAGCGTTTCTTTACATTATTAAAACTTAGTAAGAGTATCGTCAATACTGATATTGAAATGCAACAATAAAATAATACAGACATATACATTAAGTTTTGCTTACTTTAGAATGAGGGTTGATGATATCGTTTTACATATGCTCTCAATATCATCTAGCAATACATACATTTTCATATGAATCAATAGTGTATACTAGTTTAGTTTTCCCCCCATTTCGTTACAAATTAACAATGTCAAACATTATAGCGAATTCCTTGCTTAAAATGTCGATTACGGTCCAAACAACAACACCGGCCATACTCACGCCGCTATAAACACACGGTGCCAAGGGAGGAAGGCGGCCCCGTGGTGCTTCCGGTGTACGTCGGTGCCATGGAGTCGACCGAAACTTGCCATTACGCCATTCTGAATACGCGATTAAATAAAATATTACTTATTTCACAAGTCAGTCAACAATTATATGTGATAACAAGCACATAGATATCTTCAATTAGATGCAAATGTAATAAGTCCGCTTTTAAATTAAAAACCACGCATTTAAATGACTGAACACATGTTTTATATGGTATATGTTCCCATTTTGTTGTGTGTCGCAAAAAAGTGATTATGAGTGTTTGTATCTATGTCAGATGTGAAAACAAATTGGTCAAAATCGGTCAAGAAATGCCCTATTCAGTACAAGATAGGGCTTTTCAATTTATGTTCATGCACAGAAATAATCTAAATTAAAACACGCGCGCGTCACATGTAAAACCACGTGACCATTGAATCATTGTTTACAACGCTATTTGCATGAATTATGAATAATCATGGCATTACCCGTTAACGATGGGACAAGCAAACAGACAGGACATAGCAGCGTAATTGTTTGTAAATATCTATGCATATTACTCGACAAATTTTAATAAACTTGCATCAAGCTTGATACAAACTCCTTTTGTTTTCAATCCACAAATCGGCCCTATTAAATTCGCTCTGATCTGAGAAATCGTTTTTATACAATCAGCTTGAATTCTGAATTTTTACGAACATGATATTTAATACACAATGATCTTCGTTTATCCATTAAGACAAAACATGTTTTATAATCACTTTGCTAGGGCTATCCGAAGACATAAATCGTTTTTAAATTGCTTGACTGTTATTAAGGAGTTCTTTTTTGTTTTGAAATGCGCAGAAGTGGAAATCGCGTAAAATTGGCGCTCACGTGACCCAACATACGTCACAGATTAATAATAGTCTTGAGGATTCTGTTATGTACATGATAAGGTTTCGTATTTATGATTCTTTTGGCATTTTGGCACAATTTTTTCGAAAGTCTGTATGGAAGAGTTAAGCTTTAGAATGTATCTAACGAATACTGATCAATTCTGGTCAGTTGAAATAACCGAATGGTTGTAAGAAACATCAACTCGGGCGGCTTTAAAAGCCATAAAGAAGTACACGAAAAGGTGGAAACATCGATTACACAAACACTTAACACGTATGTTTAACTGGGTGCTAGCCTAATTTAAGTTGTTGTCGTGTTTTCCCTCTATATATCATGCTTAATGTATAAAGGAACAATTATCAAAACGTCCATTTCGTCAAATTTTTTACTTCGATTTTACCTTGTAAAGAGCGTCGAAAGCATCGAACAGCTTATGTCGCTCCGTCACGTTGAGAACCCGTATATCGCGTCGCACTCGGTAACCGCTCGGAGGCGGTTTCTTGCCGAACCTGTGTAAACATGTACGACAACGTTAATATTTTAAAAGTGAATATACTATAAAACCAGTCAATTTTCAATCTTAATGATATATTAGGCCAAATCATCTCGTTTTCACTAAACAATTTTAAATAATGTGTCACACCAAATACCAAGTAATACATATTTCAATTGATACCATTTTTGCATGTTTATGTTATTTAAATGGGTAAGCGTAATGTTTCATTATGGTATATATATTTGGTCCCTAACCAAATGCCACCAGCCGCATATTCATTCTCAGAATTAACATGTATTTCCACCACCATTCTCCTTCTCATCATCATTTTTTATTTCACCCTCATCAACATCAATAACAAAAAACATCATTTTAAGTAACCTCATTTTCATTAGTTTACTTCTTGGTTTTATCATTATTTATCAAATACAACTGAGTTCGTTTACCCTGGACTAACCATTTACGCCTTCGATTATTGTTCATCTTCTTCTTATTATTTTTTGCAAGATATTATTCATCGATACAAAAGAAAATGCTAAACTTGTCATCTCTCAGTCACACAGTAATAGTTTCGATTAACAGCAAATTATACAGTCAACATTGAATATGTAGCTTTATTTGAACGTTTTCTTCAGATCATTAAATGAAGCTGTTTTACCCCATTATACCTTCGGACAAAATCAACTTGACACCGATTTTGTTTCAGTGCGCAGCACCGGGTCGACAAATTAAATAGCACGGCATGATTATACATTTCAACTTTATTGCAGGCTAGCAACAAACCAGATACTCTTAATTTAAAGTGTATATGGCAAAATGAAAAGAAACAAACACTAATACCAACTGCAAAAAAATCTGAAGGAGTTAAACGTTTGCGATTGTATCATAATACACTATCCGCCTGACGCCTGACATGGTGATAGGAGTTGGAAGGTACATGGTATACACGCAAAAAGTGTCTCATAAGCCAAATTGGCTTGCCCTTACAATAGGGGTGACACTATAATAAAAAGGACCTTTGACCTTTTTACAGTCCCGCTCGTCTCCTGAAACCAAATAAGGTCAGAGTGTGTAATGTTAGACACATTAAAGCGTCTTATTAATCTATAGTCGGGTCAATAGATAAATTAATACAACTCAACACGCCACACAATGCTACAAAAGGTATTTTTTATTATCCTGGTATGGTAGAATGTCTTATATAATACATCAAAAGTTTACCAAAATCGTCCATGATGACCGCCAAAACCTATTAATGATTTGAGTGCACACTCAAATTTCATTATTTTGGTGTATATACTTAGGCTTTTTGGGGCAAAGAACACATTAATATAATACAAATTATCTTATTATGTTACGTATCATAAAAATCCTAAATGGCATCAATAAGACAGCTAATACAATGACCGCAAGTGCATAACTATTGCCTCAAACACGGTTTTCTTTTTTCGCACTTTTATAATAAATAGGTTTTTCATGATTAGTTTTAAATAATATCCCTAGTACAACCTTGTATTCCGTTATTGAAGCTCAAACGTCATTAAAAAATTAAACAAGCGATGTGTTTGTGAAACACTATGTCCCCAAATATTTGGCATTTGACCTTGAAGAATGACCTTGACCTTTCACCACTCAAAATGTTCAGCTCCATGACATAAACATGCATGCCAAATATAAAGTTGCTATCTTCAATATTGCAAAAATGTACATTAAATGAGCGATTTTGACACTTATATTTGACCTTTGACCTTAAAGGATGTCCTTGACCTTAACCTTTTTCCAATCAAAATATGCAGCTCCTTGAGATACACATGCATGCCAAATATGAAGTTGCTATCTTTAATATTGCAAAAGTTATGGCAAATCTTTAAGTTTGCAAAACAAACAAACAAACAAAGAAACACACCAACAAACCGACAGCCAGGGCAAAAACAATATGTCCCCCATTATCGTGGTGGGGGATAAAAACACTATTATACAAACATATCAGATATGCTTGTGCTAAACACTGCCTCATGCGGGTGTGTTTTTTAGGGTTTCGTAAAAATAACAATTTAATTATATTAGGCCCTTTCTGAAGCATTGCATCATTTCAAATCATATCATTAAACATGTTAGTATGTATCTTTTTGTTATAAATGATTAAATAATATGTGCAAACACATCCAAACAATAGTTGTGTCCAATATGCAAGGGGGAGATTCAGATTTCCAAGAAAAACAGGAGTGTTATTCAGTGGAATGGATTGAAGGGAATAAATGAAGCTATTGTGAAGCGGAAGTGTGATCTTGTAACTGAGGCTGGCACTAAAGTACATAAAATGTCAGCAGTACACAAATGATAAAACAGTTTTGCTGCAAAGCAAAGTTGTAGATCTGTACAAAAGATAAAAAAGGCAATCAAGTGGTGGTTTTGAAAGTCATAAAGACTGCATGATCTGTGGTTGCAAGGTTTAATTATACACAGGGCATTTTGGCTGAGTACGTACTGACCAATTTGTTATAGAGGTCTATGATTACCGTTTAGATGTCATATGGTTATTCTATGTAAATGACACCAGACGCAAGGTTGCTGCAGTTGGTCATGCTATTATTGAAACAATTCGTCCACAAGCTGTTATTGAACCACTAAAAGTGAGACGTGCTGTACAAATCAATCATTTAAATCATGAGAAGGTAATTGTCTAATGCAGCTGATATTGTGGAACCTGATATCCTGATAAGTGATATAGATTTGTTGAGATGTATGTTCTCCCTTCCGCCGGCAGTGTTGATCAAAATACTATCACTATTGACGACAAATGTACTTTTCATGGGATGGGTGTTAATACATCTATTACCCCCGCATCACGGACGCATTTTCTGATTCCACAAAAACAGGCCACAGAGCTAAACACTAGAAATAAGACACAATTCCTATCTAGGAGTACCGGTTGGCAAGGCATGCTTGTACGAAGGTAGTTTTCGAGGACTTGACTTGATTTCTGGATATTGACAAGAGGGTCGATATTTTATGAGAAGTATCCTTCAGCATCAGGCAGGCAACACCGAATTGGCAAGGAATGATGCATATTTCACATAAAGAAAGCCAGCACCATGAGCAGTCGTCAGTCAAATTCATGCATATAATCATGTATACTCCGTGGACAAGTCGTGCATTATGTCGAAATTAGACTCTGTTGGTAACCTCGCCATGAAGCACAGCCTTCCCACCATTTTAACTTTTAACAGTTCCTTCTATTGGAACGCTACCGAAATCAACATTGATGTGCCACCAAGTATTTGCCTTAAAAGTATTGATCTGATGTTAGGGTGTTTTCATACACTCATCAACTAACTGGGAGCCATAGGATTCATCATTGAAGGAACCTGTCTAAAACATACTTGAGAAACATATGAGGAAACAAAATTAAATTGTGCATTTAATGACCGTGATAGCCGTTCAAACGGCTTTGCGGGGGCCATTTTCATGTTGACAAGTGCCTACAAAGCCAGTTCATATCAGAAAGATACCGATATTCACATACTGCTAGATCAGGAAGAGGAGTTGTGCTCTTGCATTCTCATGGGTGAGACGACGCAGATGCTTCGTGTTCTGACATTTAGATCAAAGTCGAGACGGCCACAGTAAAGAAGCAGTCTTGATGAAATGCACCAATAAGTTTACCGAAAGTTCTTTTATGATTTTCACATTATTCTTAGGAGCAATCAGTGCTGGGCTCGGTTAAGCATTGATCTTGCCATTGGGCAAACATTGATGAGGTCTCTTAAGACCACAGATTGTTTCAGTCGCGGCAGTGGATATGAAAAGGTAATGCAAAACCGTTCGACCCTATCTGCATCCTGTAACATCCGAGTACAACAGTGCGATGTAGAATTTCACATAACAAGCATACACTACGAGTCCACAACAAAAATACTCAACTGAGGTGCGCATCAAAAGAGATGCTTCTGATCTCGAGAAAATGCAGACAAAGACAATAACCTGCAAACCCTACGCAGCTGATCCTCTTTGAAAAACATTGTAAATTGGATGGTGGTGGATGAGATGTGAATGTTCATGCTTCTGGAGGTTAGGAACAAGATCATAAGGAATATCAAAGGAAAGTCGACCATTGATTTATAAACCTAAGAGGAAAGACAGATACACAAATCTTGGGAATATCTCCGCTGGTAAGATTGCTAAAGTCCGTGCTATTGATACTGCCATTCTGTTTTGAGCGTTTCCTGGTAGTGACAAAATCTGGAGATCTTACCATTGAACTGAGTCCCTATACTCCTGAACTCTTTGAAGCCAAGAACATGCATGTACTTCGTAAAGCAGACCGGCCTCAGAATATTCAGTCAATAAGAGATCAAGCTGAAAACGTATCAAGTGAGGCTGTGGTGAACTGTGATCCTGGAACATATTTTACGGGCTTGATGGTGGCTCTTTGATCCATCGTTTACCATGGATAAAGGACGACACAAAATAGGCAATAGCCGAGACTTATGCAGATTTCACGGACAAGCAACAGTGGTCTTCGATGGTTACGAAGACGGTTCTTCTATCGAATATATCACACACCAGAGACGAGGAACAAATGTGAACCCGAATATAAGTTTCAACAAATAGCAGAATAATCATGCCAAAATAAGGACTTTCTTTTCTCGTGTAAAAAAGCAGGCATGATTGCTCTGATCAGCAAAGCTCTGACTTAAATGGGATGTAATTTTCTAGTATCACCAGGGAATGCAGACGTTAATATTGTTGAAGCAACAGTGGAGTGACCCCGCCCATAGCCCCACAACGTTAACGGCGAGGGTACTGATTGCATACAAGACGATAGTGCACAGCTGAATGTCATAAATTGGATTGTATGATGAATCAACTGCTTAATGATATCAACAATTTTATCAAAATATTCATTGTCTCCCAAACTATGGCGTTTTATATTAAAATCATCACCTTTGAGTCAAACGTTATGGACGTGTGATCCTTCTTATTGTGGTGGTGTCTGTTTTTGAGGGCCGTGTCTGGTGATTAAAGAGTTATTTGGTTTCATAAACCTGCGTATTGACACCAAAAAATCAAATGTGAGAGGATAGTTACGAAGTTATGATCGGCCATCTTAAAAAAAAGTCGGATTTCCGATTACGGTAAACTGCTGAGGTGTTTTAAAGTATGTGCTACCCTACCAGGATCAGTAAACATACATATTGCAGCAATATATTGGGGATCAAGTTGTATATTGACCTCACTAAAATTTTATCAAAACCAAAAGTCGGAAGTTCGACAAGAAACAAGAAACCGAAACAAAATAAAGAAGACGAAACATGATGATAATATTGATGTTAATATGATGGAGTGATAGTCATGATGAAGATGATGATGATGATCAAGATGAAGAAGAAGAAGACTACAAAAAAGAAGAAAATGATGACGATGATGATGATTTTGATGATGATGTGGAGGAGGGGTAGGATGTGATGATGAGGAGGAGGAGGATTAGGAGGAGGAGGAGGAGGAGGAGGAAAAACAAATAACTTGCACAAGCTCATCTTTTTAAATATAAAAAAACAGACATATGTAATATATTCACTAACGTTGAATGTTCCGACATTTTTTTGTCGTTTTGATCCATGACGTTGGTTTTGAGTCGATCAACAAAGTACGTCCGCATGCAGGCCTCTTCGGCCTTGTTCTCGCTAAAATAAGGCTCGTCCTGAAATAAAAATTGGCAGTGAGAACTCGATAGATATAATAACGGAGTTTATGAGAATGAGTATTAATTATTTTCGTTTGTTTCGCTAACAAAACGGAGTACCTGGTCAACGTGCAAATTACACGTGAAACGAACCCAAAGTGAAGGTAACTTATTCAAGGAGTTGTCCATACGATACAATTTACACGCGTACACATCAAAAGACGTAATTACATATTTTTTCTTCCTACTTAAGGTCTTATAAATTTATCTTAACGCGATTTGCATATTTAAAATTATAAGTGTTACCGACGGAAAGTTTACGTTTGGTTTTAATTGACATATTATACAATTTACATTCCGATTTACATCAATTAAGTTGTATTCATATTCAAAAGAGTGAAAACAATATTATGTTTTTAACAACTCGTTTTACAGTATGTAGTTACTTTGGAAATAACTGAGAGAACGTATTTATTAAAGTAACATTTGCATTATACACAACGTGATGGACGTAAAACGGTAACACAGGCAGTCGTGCTTCAATTTACAATCGAAGCATACACACACTTTAATAAGTTAAATTTATTTGCTTCGTTTTTAAATAAATGCAATATTGTGTGTTTGTCAACGCTGTGAACAGAGTGTTCTGCGTGATAATAGTATATTTCGAGTTAAAAGATTGAGATGATACCAAATCTATTGTTTTGTGTGTGTGTTCCTTTATAGTTTGGCACATTTTAGCACCAGGTTCGTTTTAAGAGGCTGTACATGTTTATCAACTAGTACCATTTTGATGTTCTGCACTGTTTTTATTTATTATATCATACAAATATTGTTCATTGTATTGGTCTATACATCAGTCATTATTTCTTTTACATTCGACTTTCCAAACTTTATAAGAACTGAGTTTTACACGAGCCATCGATCCTGCAGTGCAGACATTCAATCGTTTAAATATAATACATTCCATCCCGCAGGATATCAAGATTAGCCTGTCTTGCACTCGTTTTTTTAACGTTAAACCGATATCGCACTTAAGAAGAACTATCTTGAAACACGACAAACCATAAAAGATATAAGGGATAAAAGGCAGAAGTGTTATTCAATAAGTAACATTGTCAGAAAACAGTTCAATAACGTTCAAAAATTTAATGTGATACCAAAAACAGTAAATCCATTGAGTACAAGAGCACACGAGACTCAGTTTGAACATGTTTGTTTAAGCATCCCTTTATTCATGTTTCGTTAACTATCAGTAGTTTGTATACCTTAGGACGGTAAAACACTAAACATCTTAAAGAAAAAATGCTTGCGAATCAATAATTGAAATATTGATTGATAACGCGCGTAAGGTCGACTGATCTAATGTTATATCGAAGGGAATATCCGCCAATACATGCATGCTGTTAAGTGACATTCTTATTTAATACAGAACATGCATAATGTTAAATGACATTCTTATTTTATGCTTGAGGTAATGATTTTGTAAAATAACACAACATTTTCTTAGATATAACTTAAACTATCATTGTTGACATTTACATTGTGGAATATGTGTATTTGTTATAACGAGCTTTTGTTCAGCCAGAAATGTCTTAAGATAAAATAAATTTTTATGTAATTTTCACACAACAGAAAGGGTGTTTCAGCAGATAACCAGACATCAGGCTGCATGTCACCGGTTTTTACATCAGTATCAGTTGGTGATTATTTATATGTACCGAAAATATTTTAAAGGAATCAAAGAGGTACCGTCATGTTCTATCTTGATGACTGAAAAATGTGCATTTTAAGACTTTACATGACAGTGCCCGCTACAATTCAAAAGTCAACATGTTGTTTCAATTATAGGTTGTGTTTTGAAATTGCATTTTGAAATACTTGTACATATTAAAAAATGCAAATGTGAATGTTGTTTATAGTAGTAAGTTGTTGTTGGATTCAATATGAATTGTATGAATGGTATAGTGAAAACTGTATGTTCCTTTTTTACTATGGTATTGTTTATAATAAATAGTAAATTTATCATCCAGTGTGTATAACCTTTACATGAAATGCCAATTGTTGTTGTTTTGAAAACATAATTGCATCTTGTTGTAAATAACGAATACATCTTTTTTATTTGAACAATTATGAGATTTTCAATAAATTGCAAACCACTATTGCTGCTCTTCATTGGATGTGTTCCTTAATTTAAGGGGCAATGCTTTAACATTTGAGTCTCGCTCTGGGGAAATTGGACTTAATGCATGTGTGAACATGTTGTATCAGATCAGCCTGTACTGGCAGCACAGGCTTACCAGGGAAAACTCTTTCCGACAGAGACTTTTTTAACGAAAAGTTCAATTAAAGCTGAAAGTTCATCCCTGATTAACACTTGACACATGCATTAACACCCATTTTCCCAGACCGAGGCGGAATTATGTTGTTCATGTGTGTCTTGTATTTTAGTGTAATGACTGGAGATAAAACCATCCATCATGAAATAGCGTGTCAACATATTTTAAACTCTTAATGACCCTTTTTACAATTTTATTAGAAAATATATGTATTACATGGCATACTGGTTAAATAAATATTAGGGCGAGACACATATTACATAAACATCATGTGAAAACAAAATTATCCCTCTGGTGCTGTTGCTAATGTAACCCACACATACTGTTTATGACTAGACATATGCAATTTTACCATGATCATGAAATTGTTTTCAAAACAATCTATACACTGTATGGTCCATTATAAGTTAAAAACCTACATATACTATTATACATGTGACATTGGACTACTGCCTGGTTATACAGGTATGTACATGCCTGCAAGCACAATAAATAAACTGAGTTATATTTGTTAATTACATAAACTACATCATGGTTATTTAATTCGTGTAATATAAATACAATCAAACCACAAAGAAATTGTCTTTGCAAAACTTTTTTACATATGTTAACTTTTGTAATGTAAAAGAAGTAATATATCGAAAAAACAGTTTTTGTATAAAACTATATTGTTGCTAGTGTTCACCTTTAACTTATAAAAGACAAAGAAAAATTGTGGAAAAGCACATAAATTCATTAAATGCTAGAATTCAGGGTCCTGTCTTAAAAAAAGACCGTATAACACTTTTTGGTTATGACTGAATATTCAGCTTACAACAAATAGGCATTTAGAATCAGTATGGTCTTAAAATAAAAGACAAGTGAATAATGAAAGGAAATAAATAAAATTGACCCTTGCTGTGGGAAAACGGGGTTTAATGCATGTTCCCAAAGTGTTGTCGCAGATTAACTTGTACGGTCCGCACAGGCTAATCAGGGAAGACACTCTCTGGTTTTATGAGATTTTTCGTTTAAAGAAGTATTTTCAAAAATAAAATCCAGTCTAGGCCAACCACATAAGCTCATCTGGGACGACACTTTAAGCACATTCATAAAGCAACTTTTGCCAGAACGAAGCTCAATTTGACTGGATACCGGGTCTACTTAACCTAGGCTGTTCACTGTAAACAAAAAATAACTCATGTCTAAATGTCAGCACAACCAAATAGAAAGACACGATTTTTTACTAAAAAAAACTATATCATTGAAATCTAGCAATAACATACATGTATCTGCTTACCAATCGACAAGGTGTGTGAACAAGATGCTTGTAAAATCACAGCAAGATAAGTAAAATAAAGTGACATAAATCAATTTCTTTATTATGTTGAGCTTAAACATGTCATATGCTCAAATGGCAAACAAAAAATTGCTGCATGATTTTATAAACAGTTCAATATGTTCTAACTAGCAGAATATTTCTACTTAAGATTGGCCTTATTTTTTCTAAATCTAAAATAAAATACCACTTTCGATATTTGATACGAAGTAGCGAAAATTCCTTAGCTAAAAAACTCATAGTACACTCTGTTATCAATAACAGAACATTTAGACTGGTTCCTCAAGGGTTTTCTTAAGCTGCGTGTAGCTCCATTTAAGCTGATTCACCTCTGTACTGGTGTCCCTCCTGGGCCTTGTCTAGCTCCTCAACAGGTGGTCATAAGTTGTTATCAGGTACCTGCATTTACAGTAGGGAAGTGAATGCAACACATTGGTCTTGTTAAGGTTGAAATCATTTAATATTTAGCTTGACTGTCGCAAGAGCTACGGACTTATTAAGAGACGTTAAGTACATGCAATTGTATAACTGACACCTTATAATAGTTATAGGCCTTGGATTTAAGGGAGAAAAAACATTTTAATTCCAACACCGAAACCGTTACAGACTGTGCAGTTTGGACCTGAATCAACTTGATAACCAAGTACTTGTACTTGTAAGTATCGTGTTGTGGTGTCTGATTTTTAGTATTGCAGCAATTATTTTACCCAATTTGAAAAAGGATGGGTAAACTTGGGAATTATTTTTTTATTAAGAAGTGTTTGAAATACTCTAATCTATGGAGCTCAAACCATAAACCTTTTTAGAGTTAGCTGCTAAAAGCATTTTTCCTCATCATTAATTATAGGTTTCGAGAACAAATTGAAAGTACAGGAAGGTAATGTAAACAATAATTAGGAAGTATTCAATACTAAATGACTTCTTTAAATTTGAACTGTATAATAAACTGTATATGCATGAATATAATGAAACAATACAAATATTTACATTAAAAATGAAGTGTGGTATAGACTGTAGTTCCGAAATATCTAGCACAGGCCCCTTTAGTGATGCCTACCTAATTACACCTGGGTATAATAGTCTAGTGCTGACACTGCCACAGTTCCTGTGTTTGCATGCCCATGCCTCCTTCTTTAACTTTTACTGTCCGGTGCACAAAACGCCTTTGTAGCACTAGTACTACTGACAGAGGTTACTGGTGCAGGTGCTGGTATTGTGTACTATTGTCACTTGTGTTGACATTGAACACATCTGCTGCCAGCCTTAAAAGAGCAGCTGCTCTTTGCTGTTGGCTCATATCTGCAAATGTATTCATATACAATATTTGTTATTTACAAAAACAAGTCACTATTGTGTAGTATACTGATATAGTCGAGAGTTAATAACTGTTATGTACTCAGATATTACACTTGCTGATCTAAGTTTCTATAATTTTTTCACAATAATTTGATCTTATCTGTTTTGATCATCTAATTACCATCTTTATGGAAAATCATCTACTATCATCTTGAAGTGTTTGTTTGTATGGTGTTAATGCCCGCGTATTTAATTTATATTAAGGCAAAGATTCAATAATGTATGCTTCCTGCGTTTCACCAGTACTAGGATAGGGCTCTGTAGTCTTGCCAGAGGAAACTCCCATTAACAAATCAGCGCCGCATGTGAGGATCGAATCCAGGACCCCTAAGTTACAAACCGTAAACATTAACTGGGTCACTGAGCAACACATTCTTGATGCAAAGACAAACAAGATCAATCTACCTTTTAAGTGTTTAAAAGGAAAATTTTAATCAAAATGTGTCTGTTTATAGGTAACTTCAACCCGTACTGTGGTCAATTCAAACCCATTTTTTGTCAACAAATACCTGTTTTTTTGGTCAACTGGTACCTATCCAAGGCATTCAATATACGAATATACCTCATATACAGAAAAGGTGTAAGATGGTTAACATATATTGATAATAGTATAAAACAGTATCAGAAATATAAACATTTGAAATGAACAAGAGAAACCACTAAATTCCAGAAAACATAATTGTTTTGTTCGTTTATGAGGTAACTATGCATACTTATTTTCTCACATTGCTTTACATTTTAATTATATATGAATTTATATGCATTATTGGGGATAAACTAGTCAAAAACAATTAAAATGAATAATTTGAATAAGATACGATTTATTTTACCAATCTATGTACGATTTTATTAGATACAGTGTTACGAAGATATGCGATGAAAACAGCATGAAATAAATAGTTAAATTTAAACAAGCCAACAGTGAGACGTTTTGATCATCGTAACTCACCTTCGTCACAATGAAACTATTATGGAACGTTATGACCGTGGTACGTTTAACGTGTAAATGAAAACAAGATAACGTCCATTAAATTCAAATAGACCTTAATCATAATCCAAATGACAACTCAACGTTCGAAATGGGGATTACAATCGTATGCAATATACCGAATAAACCAGTACAATAAACAAGTAACATTTACCTGAATACGAACAGTGGAAAATACGTTCGCAACGACGAGGTAGATGGATTCATCTGGCAGATGTATAATACAACGCGGTTCTTAATATTAACCTTTTACGAAAATTACCCAAAAGCACAGAAAACTCTTATTCTCCGTCGTGTATGAATTCAGTATCACTAATGCATTCGTATAAATGCATTCGGCATTCAGCTTACTTCATGTGAGCTGCTGCCAAGTATTGAAATGATAATAGTTCAGCAGCAAGAAGATAGCCACATGACCATTTTAACAGAAATAATTCATTTGTCATTTACTCGCGAGAATACAATTATTAACATACATCGAGTTAACATTAAAACGAAGTATGCAAGCAATATATTTGATTTACTGATAGGAACAAGCATAAAGACGAAATGAAGACGCAGTTATTTTGTCACAAATAAGATAAAGCAAATTGCAATTGTCATGTCATTAAGAAATATGCAATTGTCATTTAGTAATATGTAATTGTCATTTGGCAACATGAATGGACCGGCGGATTCGCTTCCATATGTTTATGTTACATAGTAATAATTTAGATATTTTAACCTCGTATTTAATGTGTTTAAGCGATTTATAAAGTATCAAAAGTATATTTCATTGAAATATAAATATACAGTAACTGACACAATAACCCGAAATGCATATGGGTTTGATGCAGATAACAAATGCCAAGCTGAAAAAAAACGCAATAAAAACGCAAGTTATAGGTAAAATCTATTGTCTTTCATCAAATATAATTTTTGTATCAAACAACAACCCTTACGCAGATGATCAAAATAACACATTTTATGAACAATTGTCAAAGTATTTCAAGAAAATTATGGGATTGAGTAAGTAGACAATGTTACCAAAAGTATATTACATAATTACCGTTAGTATTGAATATACGTCATCATTTGAGTATTCATTTTGTCATATGCATTTAACGCGTGTATGCTGAAAGTACGAAGGCATACGGACATAAAATATAATTTAGATATTGTTTTACAACGACTATCAATAATATTATGTTGCGCGAGTTTAAAGTATAATATTGAACATTTCATATTAGTTTTTATTTGTAAAACAATAAAATAATTTTAAGTTATAAACATATTTGTTTTTCGCTTGATTGCATCAAAAGTCATATTCTTTATAAGGCAGTGGTTGCATAATGGGTACTTTTCCAGAATTAAAATGTGTTATTATTCCCACGTTGTAAATTGTGTAAAAGAACGTATTGCACAATTTTAAAACGTGTTACCATCAAGTTAACTGTTTACACTTGGTTGGCTACACTTACCCATAGACTTGGTTGTGGGTTTTCTATAATATGACCCGAAATCCACAATGTTTAGTTTTTTTAGTTGGGAAACACGTATATTGTGACAATAAGATTACTTCAAACAATCAAGTAGATTGTGCTAGTAGACATGCATGAAAAAAGTGTCATTGAATTTCAAAGCGAATTGTGCCCTTTACTTGGTTGGTTGTTTTTTTATAATATGTTCCGATATCTAAAATGTATAGTTTTTGTTATTAAGCTTATTGTCAAAATATATGTATATCCCATCTACAATGTAGATGGTATATACATATATTTTGTCAATAAGCTTAATACACATACGCAAGTAAATTGTGCTTGTTGACAGAGCATGAACAAGTGTCATTAAAAGCGAATTGTGTCGTTGATCTCAACAATTTTGTGCACTCATATGAATACAATTGCAAAAACGACAACAAATCGTTCAGTGACAAGAAACCTCTGTATTACGTTTTTTGTCACTTGTAGTGGGATAAAAATGCATATATTCTACATATTTATTTAACACAATATATTTTATACATCATAAATGAATTTCAGGACGTTTTACCATTTATATCTCCAGAAATAACACTTTGTGTGTCCCTACCCCCATTCATCATCACGCAACGGATTTCAGTATTAATCTGCATATCACATCTATTTTGACTTTTTTTTAATTTTCCTATTAAAGACGACAATTATTCACTCTGATATTTGATCAAATTTGGCTTTATATTGTTATTATAAAACATAAATAATAAAATCTTCAGGTCACCAAAGTCCAAAGGCAACCAATGCACACAGTGGCACTTTACCCAAAAGGTATTTCAAATCTTACATAGCATACTATATATATATATATATATATATATATATATATATATATATATATATATATATATATATATATATATATATATATATATATATATATATATATATATATTGTAATGGAGACACTATCCACATTGTCACCATAAACATACATGTTACATGGTAACATGAATTAAAATATCCCTTTTAAGTTTCATACTGATGATTAAGAATTGTTTGTAAGGAAAAGCAATCAATTTTTGGGACATGAAGCACTTTCTAAATAGATGGCTCGTTGATCTCAAATTATCAATTATGATAATATGTATAGACGATGAAATATGATGAAAAGTTGAAACTCTACACAATATAACCATGTTGCAAACAAGTTTTATTTAATGCGCATGGGAAATAATGGAAAAAAGTTTATCCGATATAATATCATAATACAGAAAATAGGAAAACACTAAAAACCTATTATAAGCACATTCTATCTTTGTAATGGTTTAGCACATATGGCAACAATGCACGCAATTAAATTCTAGCCGCAAGAGAAGCGGATACGCCTTGTTATTACGTGCAGTTTTAATATGTACAACAACCAACACAAAGTGCATATTCTCGAGAAAACACTCAAACTCGAATACAATTCGGAATATCAACTGTGGAGACAGTGGTCTAGTGGTGTAGTGGTATGATGCTGGTCTAGGGATCGGACGGTCCCTGGTTCGAATCCCGCTCAGGGCACTGGATTGTTCTGCGCAAAAAAATTATCCCACGCTTGCTCCTCTCCACCCAGGTGTATAAATGAGTACCTGTGAGGGAAATAAGTCAAAGTGCCATGGCTGCCTTGTGCGCCATATGTAAACTGACGACTTAAATCCCAGTGATCAGGGGGGTTAATGTCGAAGTCGGCTGAAGATGCATATCGAAGCAGACTATACACCGCACCTTTAACCTTTTAACCTTTAACATCAACTCATCACGGAAAATGGACGTTTAAGCAGGCTTTAGAAGTTTCAAATCAGGCCTTAACAGAGACAGATGGGCGCGCAACCTGCCGCCGAAAAGACCCCAAAAAACGCCTTTAACCCTGCTATTGCCCTTCTTTGATCGGATGCTATAATTATATAGGAAGACAATCAAGGTTAACAAAATAACCTCATCGGTGTAATGTTAATATAATTTGCATTTGAATGTAGCGTGTATGCCGCTAGTCAAAACAAACACCTTCAAAATGAGTGAAAACGTCGAAAACTGTTATATCTGAGCTATTTCTAAAATTAAGAGCTGTAATATATTGCTCTTAGCTTTTTCTTCCACAGTAAAAATCAGTTATTTCGAAAAGACTTAATTGCAATCGCAAATTTACTACTACTACCAACTTGTGTGTGATGCCAATGAATTACGTCGCATTAATACATTGAATTATAATGCGAAATTTGATCATGACTATGAATGATCCACAGTGTACATAGCCGCTTGGCCTTACACCAGACAAGGTGCGTTGAAATAACACGCCACTTGGTATTGAAGAATTCCGAAAAAATGAAAGCGCTTTATACTTAACTTATTCACCATTGGTTCGGCCAATCCTTAATTCTTCGTACTTGCAAAATTAAAGCCAGGTTTTTTCGACTTTGTACATTAATACGTAGTACTTCCTCATTTTGTGCATTAATACGTAGTACTTCCTATTTATGTATTTTTTGTTTTACTTTATATATTCATTAACATTAACTACTTTTTTTCAGAATAATTTCGTGTGAAAGATATTTCGAAAACCATCCGATCAAGTATTCACTTAAGTTTGATGAATGCATAGTATCTCTTTTCAGAAAAGACGTATGCGCAAAAAACGTTTACTTAAAGAAAAATCTGCTGTATACAGGTAAGCAGTGTCAATACCTATTAAGCAAGTCACAGAGACGAATTATATTGCACGAAAGCCGATGGAGACTATAGTGGGTATTCATACATCAAGTCTGAGATCCAATTTAACACGTGCAGTTAAAAATATAACTAATGTTAAATGTGTTACATATAAAAAAATAGGTTAAAGCAAATATGTTGCCGTGCATGATGCAAATAAATTCATAAAATATTTATAGATGTATGGACTATTTGCAAGAAATTTGTATTACATTTCTTACCTTGAAAGAGGGGCTCCACACATGCAATTGTTGATATTGTATTGAACTAAAATTATGTAAACTATGTTCAACTTACAAAATTGTATGTTGATAACAGAAATGCATATACATATTTGATTTAAAACTGCCAGTTAAGTAAATGACAAACTTTATGTATTGGAACATTTAAACCGTGAATGTAAAGAGTATTGATCACAATGATTTTGGGTAACCTGAACGCTAATGGGTAAATACTGACAACTAGATATTGTTTGTATATTGTGCGAACATTGACCACCGAATGCATGCGAAAACGACAATGTTATAAATTAACAAAGGGTCTCCTAGTAAATGTTTCGCAAGTGTGTCATTATGTGGTGCTATGCAAACACGCGTTTATTCACAAGCAAGTTAAATTAGGAACAAAACTTCATCAACTGAACTTATTACACTGATTTGTATTCAAGTTAAATATCATCTTTTTCAATCCGATAAACAGCCGATAAACTATTAAATTGATAACAGACATTCAAACAGCACATAACATTTGAAATGCAAACGTTGTGTAAACATATTTTATATATTTGTAAAGAGGTAAGAAAACTATGTTCCAAATCATCTGAATTTAAAAATAAAGTTACCATATCTTAAGGTAAATATGTATACTAGTTTATTAGTTTAATGTTTTAGGACCACTATCATGGTTCCGACTTAGTAAACAGCTAGTCATCATTAAGATCAATTACAGCCTTGAATGTACTTATTTACTTTAATTGATGATTATTTTCAATGACAAAAAGCGATTTTATAAAATAAATGTATCGTTAACAGTGCTGACGATAGTCGTATACCCACACCCAAACACACCGTACGAAAGTCAGAAAATAACCCGGTAATTATTAACTGACAA